>NC_056743.1:1006801039-1007013539 GCF_019279795.1 Protopterus annectens | reverse complement strand
AATTAATTTTAACTTACTAGCATGATTTTCCAGCATGGTTCCAACTGTAGTTATCTGCCCAGACATTTTTCTCTTGATTGCCCAATCATATCATGTGACCTTTAATGTCTAGTCACGCTTCTGCAGTCTAATCTCGTGTTTCACAATTACAGCTTCTCTAGCCAGCCTGATTTAGATGGGTATCTTGAAACAGAGTAAGAACTGCCTCTTGCTGTCTGATAATAATCTATTACTCAAACAGCATAACACAGTGTGTGAGAGACGTACATATGTAACATCCTTCGAGGCAAAAATCTCACACACAGTAAACTCAGACAGTAAAACCGTCAACACTGCACCACACCTCACACCTCTCCAAGGCCATCACAATACAAATAATAGCATTGTATGCTGCAGTTCTAAATATTAACTTGTCTAAACCTCAGAGACCTCCAAAATATAACACAGGCACAAAGCATACTCAGCATAGTAAGCCTACTTCCTCACATAGCACAGAGTCTTAAAGGCACGTAAGGTGAAGTATTGATCCAATCAAACATTCTAGTTACAGGCAACTCCACTGTAAGACATATAGATGTGCATCTTACCAGCATGACCAAGGATATAGTGACAATTAGCTGCTTGTCTGATGCCAGGATATGTCAGACCACACATGCACCCAGGTCCTTGAACAACAAGTATGAGTATAATTCTGTCATAGTTCATGCCGCTGTCAATAACCTGAGGTGCATCTCCCCAGATTTTATGAAGAGAGAGACATCATGGAGCAATCAGACTATGTGTCCAAGGCAGGAACAAGCCTAGCATTGAGCAGCATTCTACCTTCTCCAAGGATTATGCTGCAATATGAAAAGAAAATAATTGACTTTGGTAATTGGCTTAGTTTTTGGTGTTATTCAAGGGGGGTTCAATATTTGTCAGCCTGGAAGGATATGATTGACAGACTACTCTGCTTCGCCAGGAATGGCCTGCATCTATCCCCTGTAGGGTTTTGATTATTGGCAAAAACATTATCCACCCCCATAGTACCTTTTTAGGCAATGCCAACCTGATAAAACTACCAGCTTAAGGAAACAAAAAGGAAAAAAATGAAGGTATTACTGATCAATGCTAGGAGCCTGAACAAGAAACTAATTCCCTATAAGCCCTTCTCACCCCAGAAGACATTGTGTAGTGACTAAGACATGTTTTAAAATGGCAGAGAGCATACTGGCTGTGCAGGGCTATTACACTATACACAAGTTTAGGCCAACTACTGTGCAGGACGGGAAAAATGGTGGAGGTGTTATCAGTCTACATTCAGAAAGAGACTCACATCAAGGCTGGTAAAGCAGCTTCTTCATGTCCAACTAACCACCTGAAAGGATCATACCATATATGAGCTAGCTATAGAACTCCTTCTATGACAAAAGAAAGCCACAGTGCCTGTGTACAGGAACTAGAATCACTCAGTATTAAACCCAATATCATTTTCATAGGTGATATAAACTATTGAGTTATAGACTGGGAAAACTATGGCACCACTAGTGCACACGCACAGAGATTCCTGGACCTTGTCAATACAGATGCCCTGGAAAAATTAGTCAGGGAACCCACTATGGGGAGTAACATCTTGAATGTTGTCATTATTATTATGGAAGCATCTTGCACCATCCCTTTCGTATCTTCATCACTTGTTAGGTTTGACCATAAAACAGTTTCTTTCAAAATAAAACTGAAATCAGAGATCCCTTCCACCCAAGTTACCTTTAGAAATTTCTTTAAGACAAGCTACCTACTCCTAAATGATACATTGGTAAGCTTTAAATCCTCACCAAATCCAGTTAACTACATTGAATACACAGAAATGTACACCACTACACTACACCAGCATGTAAACAGCTGCATAGATGCAACTGTACCCCATAAGAGTAAGTGCAGGGCAAAGCCCAGAAACAGACCCACATGGTGGAATCATAATATCAACAAATTTGATAATAAAAGAAAAAGAATGTTGATCAAAAGTAAGAAAAGTAATTCCCAGAATGTTAGACCCTTTGTCACTGCAATAAACAAACAACTCAGAAGCTTAATTAAATGCACCAAAGCCAGATTTGAGGCTAAAATAGCTACCCAAGGCATAGACAATCACAAGGCATTCTTTTAGTTTTGTTCATAATTTTAAAAGCACAATGCAGCAATGCAGTGAGCTGTTTGTGAGCCATGTTACCTACACTGAGGCTGAAGATGTAGCTAACACACTGGCTGATAAATGTATCTCTACCTTTGCCCCTCTCTCCCCTCTGTCTGTCTCTCAAGCTGTACCTAAAACTGGCTCACCTCCAGCTATCACACAACACCAAGTCCTAAAAGTGTGATCAAAAGCTAAAAATACTGCATCGATGAGTCTTGACAATATTCCTGGATGCATCCTAAATAGCATGAAGCACAACTTAGCCATACCCCTAACATCACTGTTCAATCTCAGCCTCCATGCAAGTTTTGTACCAAGTAAATGGACAACATCTACAGCCATTCTACTGCATAAGGGAGCACCTTCCACAGACTCAGGCAATTACAGACTCATACTTCTGACCAGCCTCATATGCAAAGCCATGGAAAGACTTATCATAGAATTAATCATTCACATGTGGAACCTACAAACACTAGGCCCATCTCAGTTTGGATTCACCAAGGGCAGGTCATGCTTTCTCAACCTAGGGGATTTTTTTGAAAAGGTCACCAAAGTAGTGGATGAAGGCAAAATGGTACACACCACATACCTCAACATGGCCAAAGCTTTTGACACAATTCCCCACTCAGACATAGTAGAAAAGCTAAATAAACTGGGAATAAACCCTATGTCACCTGCTGGATTTCCAACTGGCTCACAGATAGGATGCAGATAATCAAAACAGGGATAGTTACCTCCACAAAGAGACCAATCACTAGTAGAGTCCCCAAGGGTTCTGTGCTGAGGCCTCTCCTGTTTGACATCTACTTTTCTGAAGTAAAAGCCAATACCAAAGGGCTATAGCTGACTAAGTCTGCAGATGACTTCAAGCTAGGAGTAATCACTGAATCTCAAAATAACTTAGCCATCCTGCAGGAAGGTCTGTCTCAAATAAATAACTGGTGTCAAAATCATGGTCTGAAGCTAAATGATCAAAAATGCATTATTTAATCTTTTGGGAAGTCATCTACCCCAAGGAACTACCACATTGACAATAAACCCTTAAGAGCTCACCCATTTAAACATGGCTTCCTTCCTTCCAATAGTACTAACTGACTGCACTTAACATATATAGATATTGTCAAATAAAGAATTGACCCAGTTGTTCGTGATTTGTCAACTAATGTGGACAGTGACCTAATTTTTGACCAATGTGTTTCAATTGTTGTAAGAAATTAATTCTATATTGCACAGCTTTTAAACAAATGGATTGTGTCTGGATCTAAGGATGTCATTGTCCCACTTTACTCAGCCCTCATTAGGCCAGTCATTGAATATAATGCCCCCTTTCGCATGTATCTGTTCAGACACATCCAACAACTGGAATGCCTACAGAGATACCTTGCTAAAAGGATACAAGGCCTCAATAACATGTCCTACATGGACCGAATCAAAGCTCTGTCAGTATGCTCAGTACCCTACAGATTGCTAAGAGGTGACCTGTGTCTGGCATACAAGGCATCCTACGACCCATTACTGATGAATTTACTGCACACCAACAAGTCATCAGAAATGCTCAAGTCTGGGAATCTAAACCTGCTATGGAACAGACTGCTCATCCACATAAAACAAAGTTCATCCCTGTCCATTTTCAAGTGCAACTTTGATCTAAAGAGTGGAAACAGAAAATTTACCTCAGGACTGCCCCCTGAACTAATAATGGAAAGAGACAGCTCCTAAGTGCTTTATCCCATGCATGGGTTCCCTCAAATTATCTATGGTATGATCCCAGTTATTCTCATTAGGAGTATTTTTTTTATTTTATTTTACATTTGTTGACCAGGAAAGTCCGACCGGAATGAGGTCCATTTACAGTGAAGGCCCGAGGAGAAATGCTCCACATTAGTTAAACAATAATTGCAAAAGGTCATAAGACAAGCAAAAAAAATCACAAAAGAAATAATACATATTTACAATGGAATTGTTCCAAGCAAGCTGAAATTGCAGAAAAATAGGCCCCAGATGGCAGTCAACTGAGCAGTTTCCAACACTGTAGCATGTAGACAGTAAGAAGAAGTAGAGAGGAAGGTCAGAAGGAGTGGAAGAGAGAAGGGGAGTATTTATGTAATGCAGTGTAATGCACGGAGTAATATGTAATTATCAACTATGGGATGGGGAAGGCCAGCCTATAACCAAATGGGATAGTTACTTTGAGCACAAAAAGAGAAATTGGCTAAGCTTAAAATGGCCATCAAGGGTAGCTAGCCTAGCACTTACTTATGAACCTGTGAACCTATGTAAATAAGTCTGGCTGTGATCTTCAGTGGTATGAAATGACTGATCCTGTGACTTCCCCTTTCTCCATCTTGACAGTTGGGTAATCCACTTTAACGTGGATCTGAGCTGACAGTATCTACAGCGCTTCTCTGGCACTCAAATTCCTCTCTTCCACAGTCATGCTAGTAGAATCAGCCCAGATCTCATTTGCTGCCTTTCTGGTCAGTCATTAATCACCAGCTCTCTACTGAAGCACAGTTTTTAATTTACTTAGATAAGTGATTTTTTTCTATCCTGTCCTGTTATCAGTTTTTTAAGGCTTTAATTTTTCTCTTAGAAGTACTCTAGTTAAAAACAAATAATTCTTTTTTCCTCTTTCCCTTTTCAGAGGTCTACCCAAGCCTATCGGTTAATTTTTTTCTGTGTATGAGTGGTGTATGTTGGGATTTCTAGTGCTTATGGAGAAGGTTTCAGACTTCAAAAAATGCCTTAAGTGCAGACACAAGATCCTTCTCAAAGATCCACACTCTCAATGCATTTAGTGCCCGGGTCTTGACCATTTAAATATGGCTTTCATCCTTCCCATAATACTAACACTGCACTTCTAACAAATATAGCTGCTGTCAATAAAGCTAGAGATTATAGCAAACTGGTCTCCTCCTTACTTCTAGACTTGTCTAAAGCCTTTTGACAGTTTGTCACAGCTTTAGCACTAAATGCATTGACCATTTAAATATGGCTTCCTTCCTTCTCATAGTACTAACACTGCACTTCTAACAAATATAGCTGCTGTCAATAAAGCTAGAGATTATAGCAAACTGGTCTCCTCCTTACTTCTAGACTTGTCTAAAGCCTTTTGACAGTTTGTCACAGCTTTAGCTTTTTGCCTCCAAAGATATTTCATATTACATCCCTCCATAACATATTGCTCACTTATTACAAAAATAGAAATCTAAATATGAAAATTTGAATAACAAGTGAAACATAGTGGTTACTATATTCAAACTGAACTGCACATGTACTGATATTGTTTAGAATAAGTAATCTTGGCTTTGTCTTTGTGGAATTTCTAATTCTTGAATCTAGTACATTCTTTGAATATCACGTATTGGTGATGGTGATTAAATGTGGTGCAAGAAAGAGGACTCAGGAAACTGAACAATGAAAATTGGCTATTGCAGTAGGAATGTTTCTTTCTTTTGTTTGTGTCTTTCGGCTTTTCCCGGTTAGGGGTCGCCACAGCGGAACTCTGGTCCGCTAATGATTGGCAGTTGATTTTTACATACCGGCTTGCCAGGCCTGACGCACAACCTTCAACAAAGGTACGCCCATTCACGCATGTCTCCTATTTAAATCTGGGAGACTGCTACAAGACATTAACTCAACATTTTTAATAAAAAAATGGAGGAGTCTAAGCCTAACAACTACATAGGCTTGTTTTCAACAGACAAATGCTGGTTCTATAAAACAGAACTGTAAGTAGTTCCATATTTTATTGCTGGGTGTGATACACATGGCTGACAGTTTGTATACTGATATAAGCATAGTAATGTGGCAAGACTATTGCATTGGGGCTTTTGCAAACACTACACTATAGAAGTACCTGAGAAGCATTGAAAACATGAACCACAAAGCATTATTGGCAGTCATGAAGTTCACATCACATGGGATCATCCATTACCAACAGTTCAAAAAATACTTGTGAGAAAACAAGATAAAGCAATCCAAGAAGAAAAGGCAAAGGTATGTTCATCACTGAAACTGCTATAACCAGCAATTATAGTGTCTTACGTACTGAGAGACATAAAGTCATAAACCACCATGATTTGCTAGAGGAATGCAGAAGAAAGAATTTGCAATCATACTTAAATATGTTGCCTATACATATAGCCCCATATACACTGCAGAAGGATGCAGTTCTGCTTACATTATAGGTGCTGAGAAGAGTACTCTTGGCAAACATCAAAGACTGAATCAATACTAATCTTATGAACTGTAATTGTACCTTGACTTAGGAATGACTCCATCACTTTCATGATATTAGAAACCCAAAGCATTTGGAGAAATTAAAAAAGGAAGAGTGACACCCAGATAGAAATGATGACCCAACAACTTCTTTGGGTTTGGACATTTCATTTATACATCTAGCATAGTTTGAGGGCTATGAGAGGAAACAGGAGCACCTGGTAAAAACCTTTGCAGACACATGGAGGGCATACACATTCCACATAGAAGGTAGTCCAGCTGAGAGACAAACAGCAGAACCAAGTGCTGTTAAACAGCAAGACTGACTGCTGCACACTTTTTTAATTTAGTGGGGAGGCTCTTATGTTGACTTTTAGAGTCTTGAGAGAGTCATATTTATCTGGATGCATGGGTCTTATGATAGACAACACAGCACTGTATCTATAAAGTTTAAAGTGGACCATTGCTTGACGATGCAGTAAAACCACAAGAGTGAAGTGGTTTGTTGAACATGTTCCATTATGAACAGTCTGCCAATGGTTTAACTACTTCAATACATAGTTCTTCCAGAATTACATTTTGAATTACACTGTGTTCCATTGCTTTGCTCATATTCAGTTTTAAGATTTAATTTGGGTGTCACTGCTTTGTCCATCTTCAGTTTTGAGAAATCTTGTAGAACTCTGTCTTATGGGTTCATAGGTAAGTATTAGGCTAACTGCTCTTGTGGGCCATTTTAAGCCTAACCAGTTTTCCTTTTTGTGTTCAAAATAACCTATCCCATTTGGTTATAGATTGGTCTGAACCATCCAATGTTTGATAATTATATATTACCTCTAAGAAGAATAACTGGGATCATACCATAGATAATTTGAGGGGACCCATGCATGGGATAACCAAAGGAAGAAAAATACCTCCTCGCTACCAAAGGTGGATCACAAACAAGTAAATCAAACTAAGGTACAAGTTAAAGGTCTGGATCCACCACCACAGTTTAATAAGCACTTTAAAAACTTTAAAAAACTTTAATGAGAAAGAATCAAATAGAGTAAAATGTAGAGTGACGTCCCTTTGCCATACAATAAGTGCTTTCAAAATATCTTCATCAGCTGATAATATCTACATTTCTCATTAAAGTTTTTTAAAGTGCTTATTAAACCATGGTGGTGGATCCAGATCTTTAACTTGTACCATGCATGGGATAAGGCATTTAGGAGCTGACTCTGTCAATCAGTAGTACAGAGGGCAGTCCTGGTGTAAATTTACCGGTTCCCATCCATAGATCAAAGTTGTGCTTGAATATGGACAGGGATGAACTTTGTTTTATGTGGATGGGGAGTCTGTTCCGTAATAGCTTATAGGAATGGATGTGTTAATCCACCTTCAACTTTAGTTCAATTTAATGTTGGTCCATCCACTTTTAAGAGTAATTGGCAAAATGCCTTTTCATTATCTGTCCCACTTCTTTCACTCTCTGCCCATCACCCTTCTAATTCTAATTTTGACATATCTCCTTTAATGTTTTTTTCTTACTAATGTAATGTAACCTTTAAAGGATTTGTCACCTTTCCTGACAGAGTTTCAAATATGCTCCACAGTTTAGGCATTTGCCTCTGAGACTGCCTTGTAAACTTCCTTCTTGCTTATCTTGTATTACATTCACTTTCTCACTGTCATCTGGCTTCCTTGTGTGTCTTTAGAGTTTTGAGAACCCTAGTGACTTTATTCATGTTTTGCTTCACACAAAGGTTCATTGTCTGACTGACCATACCGTTAATTTTCTCCACAATTTTTTTGTCCATCTTTCAAGCCTTACCCAGATGCTTTCTTGAGTTTCTTTCACATTTTGATAAAAGCAGCCCACAAAAGGGTCCCTATTAATTTTTCAAACTTTTCAAAGTTTGAATGTCATATGGTCAACACCATATGATCAAACTTTGAAAAGTTTGAAGGTTAAGAGCAACGGCTCCATACGGCACATAATGGGAAAATTTCCCTTTTTCTGCACTGAAGTGCGATCTCGGAGTTGGTATATTTAAGTAGGGGGGCTTGTTTTGTTTTTTTTATTATATTTTTGAAGTTTCAAACTTTGCTCATATGTTGTCGAATATATGAGGTTTGAAGTTTTGAAACTTTGAATATATAATATAGACCCCCACAAAATGTTAATTATCTGTAAGGAGAGCTCCAGAATGTCTGTAATCTCTCACCTCCAGTGTTAATGCCCTTGTATCCCCAAAAAATCTTTACACCCCATGAGCTTATGCCCATTGAAGCTCTTGACCCTCTCCCAATATATATATATATATATATATATATATATATATATATATATATATATATATATATATATGCACACACACACACACACACACACACACACACACACACACATATATATATATATATATATATATATATATATATATATATATATATATATATATATATATATATAGAGAGAGAGAGAGAGAGAGGGGTTCTCTATCTCTGCTAATGTATGATTACTTCAGTGTGGAGTATTTCTGCAATTTGTTACCCTTCAATGATCAAGATATCTGTTCTTGGACCCTAAATATAGGTCCCCAAATTCCAGACCAAATGCATAGGATCTTTATAACTTTAAGAATTCATTTTGTGTAGGTACTGCAAACCAGTTTTGCTAGTTCTTTTGTTTTGCTGTGATTTCCCACTCTCTGGTGCAAACAGTCTGATACTCTGTATGTTGATTTTTGTGAGAAAGTGCTACACTCCCTGTGTGTAAAAGGTACATTAATAACAGTGCCTAACATCTATATGTACCACTTTTTTTGCTAGTGCCGGTACTAATAATTGTGGCCATTGGTACATTTGAAGTATGTTGCTCAATATGCACAGGAAGATGTGAATGCTAAGTGTCTCTCTTGATGTTTCCTTTGTATGCACAAGCAGAATGTGAGACTTAGTTCAAGGCCTCCTAGAAATAATATGCTTGCCTACTAGTGTTTAACTAGTGTCTGTAGTAAGCAACTGTTTTATGTTTGTAACATGAAAAGTCTGTAGTACCTTCACAGCTGACCAAAGAAGACAACTGTTTTGAAAATGCAAAATCAGCTTTTCTATGCAAGAAGAGATTGATAAGGTGGTATGGTCATTTTATTCTGCGTCTTGCGGCAGGGGATGGGAACACATTCTGATGTTTAAAACTGGTGAATTCAGGTAGAGGCCTCAGGGGCAGCAGCTGTAATACTGGACATTCAACTACAGATAGAGCTTATCAATGCACAGCAGACATGAATATTCAGTATATATTTGAGGTGAACTTGGGCAAATGTCTGCTTACTAAAGGAAATTAAGGATATGGGGATTAATAAAGTACAATTTCTAAAACAGTAGTTGCTAAATCACAGAAGCTCCTCTATAACAGTCTGATGGTGAGAAATTCAAGGTAGAAAGAGCAGTGAATCTGGAATAACTTGGAGAGTAGTGTAGGGCTCCCTATTAAAACTTTGGCACTCAAAATGCTGAGTGAAGACATGCTGAAAAAATACCGAAAACACAGGAGAAGATAAACTTTTTTTGTGGGGAGGCAACCCCCCCCCCCTGCAACCCTCCATGTGAGAGGCAAACCCTCCACACCCTGTGAACTTATACAGACCAACTCTGAGATCACCATACCTCAGTGAAAAGAGAATATTACAAGAAATGGCATCTCGGACTTATCATATGTAAGTCTGATCTTTCAGCTATTCAGTCTCCATATTTTGAGACTTGCTCTAGCAGGTCCTGACATTTCAATCAGTTACCATAGTGTAGTTTTGCATCTCTGGGGAGAGGGTATCCTCAACAGCAGAATGTCAAGAATAGTAGATTTCCCTTAGTGATCAGAACAGTATGGAATCACATGGCATCATTGCTGGAAGAGAGAGAATAACCACAGGATGTTTCAGATAGAAGGATGAGTGAGGAATCACTTGACAATGCAGATAATGAAGTAGAAGTGAGAGACTCATGGGATATTCTGGAGAATAGGGTGGGTACTGAGTCACAAGGTACCGTATATAACAGACTGAGAAAGAGGAGTCCGATAAGATAGTAATTAAAAAGTAAACAATTGGAGCATAAACTTGGCTGAAGATTCAATGAAGGCAAGAATACGTGCAGAACAGCAGTGTGAGTATGGAGTCATAAAGTATCTTGGTTAGTAGGATAGAAGGAGATCTGTGTAATGATATGAAAGCAGAACCAAAAAAAAATACAGATGACAAATGCATAAGGAAATCTAGCAAGAGCATGGAATTAGTGATCCCACGTTTGAAAGATGGTAAGAGAACACAGCTCCCTCTGAAGGAGGGTAGAGGAAGAGTTGTGATATCCTGGTTAACACAGTGAGTTAAGGATATTAAAATGCCCTGAATGCCTTTAACAGTGACATGGATGAAAAGGTTCGCACTTGGTGGGGAATTGTGTGATACTTTTCATACAAGAGTGAGGAGTTAGGAACACTGTGAGTGGGGAACTGCAAGGCTGCTTTGGCTATAGAATAACAAAGAATACCTTGAATAGTATGGTAGGTGATAAGTCCATGGGATTAAGACATGACAAGGTACTTTGGATAACAAGCTGAGCAAACTCATAGTAAGTGGAGAATCACAAATCTATCTTGGAAAAAGAGAAAAAACACAAAATTCTAATTTTTTTAGAATAAAACATTTCCTAGTCTTAGCAATAAACCCCTGTCAATCATTTTTAATAAGATATTGACATTTGGACACATTCATGACTTGTTTATGGGCATCAGGCTTAGTTTTAAGCTTTTTGTTTCTAAAATATAGACGAACAATCCATTTAGGCTGTACTTATGATACCAAAAAAAGCCAAAACATGTATGTCTACAGCTAGTTGGGTTTAGTTTTATTAGCCTGAAGGTACCCATAAATACTTAAAAAGTCAAAAGTCATGGGCATTCAGAAGTCTCTGAAACACTGGTATGTCTTTAAGGGATCATTTGCATAAATCCCATGGTCCTCTATTATAGGAGGTTTAAGGTGTTATGCAGTGATGACTCTATGGCTGGGTCTTACTTGGAGTTTTTACTGAATTATTATCTGTGTGCCCTTTTTATCCTTTGGTGTGAACGTTATTTGGGTATTTTGGAGGCACCTTAATGTTTATGGAAATCAGGCTTGATTTTAACCTCTCTTTTTCTTGACTATAACTAAACAATCTTTTTATTCTGCCTTGACAAGGTCAAAAAAGTTTTAAACATGTATGGTGTTTGGTTTTACTGGTTTGAATGTACCCATAAAGATTTACAAAGCAAAAAGTAATGTAGCTGAAACATGGGTATGTTTTTAAGGAGTCATTTGCATGTATCCCATGGGTGTCCACTACAAGAGCTTAAAGGTATTATACAGTGAAGAATCTAGCTTGTCTTTGTCTTTTTTATACTTTACAGAAAGCATTCCAGCAGTCCATGGCTATAATGCCGTTCATACATTCTGAACACCCACTGAATATGAAAGAGCAAAAGACAAAGATGTATCTATCTTCATAAAGGATAAGCGCACCTCAAGGCTGGTCAAACACTATGAATTGCATGAGCTAGCCCATGCCCAAGTAACAATGGAAAAAATATTCTTGCTAACTACAGATCCCCCACCATGAACCAGGAAACCCATACATTATACCTGAAGTTACTGGAATCACTCACCATCCAGTTCAGTGATGCCATACTTATGGGTGATTTTAACTAATGCTCCATTAACTGGAAGGCATACACAACCACTAACATGCAGGCCCAAAGATTTCTTGACTTTATAAATTCAAATGCCCTGGAGCAGCTAATCTGCAAACCCACTAGGGGAACAAATATCCTAGATCTGGTACTCACAAATATGGGAGAGTACTGCAGTCCCCAAGTGTGATGTCCTCACCTGTAAGATCTGATCACAAAGCGGTGTCCCTTGAAATAAATGTACAACTAGTCCCCCCCACCTAACCCCAAAAACTTTAAGAACTTCTCTAAGGTAAATTACCCACTGTTAAGGGATGACAGCAAGTTTTCAAGCTCACCCAAATCCAGAAAACACAGAAACCTATGCAGAAGCATACACAAAAGCCCTGTATGACCATGTAAACAATTGCATAGAAACATCAGTACCAGAGCAAAATAAACCCCGGTCAAACTGCAAAAACAAGCCACCATGCAGGACCCTTGGTATTAAGAGGTTGCACAACAAAAGAAAGAAAATCCTGTTGAGAAGTAAGAGGGATTGTGCACAACAGAGTAATAAATCCCTCATTAGTCTAAACAAGTGAATCAGGGAACTAGTCAAGTTTCTGAAAGCAGACTTTGAGGTAAAAATAACCTCCAAATCTAAGGATAACCTTAATTAATTATTTTAGTTATGTCTGCAGTCTTAAGGGCAATACCCAACAATGTGCAGAATTAGTGTAGATGGCATAACCTCTTCTCAGCCAGAAGACATAGCAAATCTGCTGGCCGACAAATTCACCTCAAATTTCACTTCCCCATTACCCCCAGTTCTCCCCGAAGTAATACTCTCCATTACTCCACTGCCAATTATCATCAATAAACAGGAAGCCACAGTGCTCTCTAAAGCTAAAAACATGGCATTATGGGGCCTGACGATAATACCAGGTTGCATCTTAAACAGCTTAAATCAGGACTTATCAGGTCCATTAGGATTTCTATTTAACTACAGCCTCTGGAATGGCTTTGTCCCGATAAAGCTGAGGACAGAACAGTCATCTCTCTGCATAAAGGGGAACCATCTACTGGCCTGGGAAATTATATACCCATAAAGTTTGAATAGTCTTATATGTAAGGCCATGGAAAAAATAATCATGGACATGATAAACAGTGACATAGGAAATCTCCAACACTGGACCTGTCCCAATCTGGATTTGTCAAGGGCAGATTAGGCCTACTGAAGCTGGTGGATTTCTTTGAGAAAGTTACTGAGAACATGGATGAGGGTAAAGCAGTACATGCTGTCTACCTTGACCTGGCCAAGGCATTTGACATAGCTTCCCATGCAAGTACTATAAATAAACTCACAAAACTGGGCATAAATCCCTATGTCATCCGATGGATAGTCAACTGGCTCACAGACAGGACATGTGGTTAAAGTGGGTGAATCCAAATCCAGCAAGAGGCCAGTTACTAGTGGTGTGCCAGAAGGCTCAGTATGCTGACCACTCCTGTTCAGAAAATACTTCTCTGAAGTCAAAGAAAATGTGGAAGACCTCTGGATGACAATTTTTGCTGAACTGCAAGCTGAGAGCAATCATTGAGTCCAAAAGAAACATTCTTGGCCGGAGGCCAGCAAAGATACAGACAAACCAGCAGAGTGGTGAAAAATAATTAATCACAAAATATAATTAAAAATAACAGTAGTTAAGCACTTTCATCCCAAAACATATAGGGAAATCATTGAATTTGTCAGTTATGTAGATATCCTTCAGAAGGGTCTTCATCAGACAAATGATTGGTGCCAGAACTATGGCCTAAAAACTAAATGCAAAGAAATGCATTATCATATCCTTTGGGAAGTCACATACCACTGAAAAGTGCAACATCAATAGCACACCCCTTAGAGTAGACTCAGAGGTGAGAGATCTACGTACACAGATAGATAGTAGCCTGAACTTTGACCGCCACATGTCCACAGTGGTGAGGAAATCCTTTTATGTGGCACAACTTATAACTAAAGGTATGGCATCTAAATCCAAAGAAATTATAGTCCCTCTGTATTCAGCCCTCATTAGACCAATAATAGAATACAGTATGCCATTTGGCATGTACTTCACTAGGCACTTACAGCAGCTGGAGTGACCTCAGAAGTTCCTCACAAAGAAAATACAGGGTGTAAATAACATGAACTATGTGGATAAACTAGAAGCCCTATCCCTTTACTCTGTCTCCTACTGACTATTAAGGAGTGATCAAGTGTAAATAACATGAACTATGTGGATAAACTAGAAGCCCTATCCCTTTACTCTGTCTCCTACTGACTATTAAGGAGTGACCAAGTGTAAATAACACGAACTATGTGGATAAACTAGAAGCCCTATCCCTTTACTCTGTGTCCTACTGACTATTAAGGAGTGATCAAGTGTAAATAACACGAACTATGTGGATAAACTAGAAGCCCTATCCCTTTACTCTGTCTCCTACTGACTATTAAGGAGTGATCAAGTGTAAATAACACGAACTATGTGGATAAACTAGAAGCCCTATCCCTTTACTCTGTGTCCTACTGACTATTAAGGAGTGATCAAGTGTAAATAATATGAACTATGTGGATAAACTAGAAGCCCTATCCCTTTACTCTGTCTCCTACTGACTATTAAGGCGTGATCAAGTGTAAATAACATGAACTATGTGGATAAACTAGAAGCCCTATCCCTTTACTCTGTCTCCTACTGACTATTAAGGAGTGATCAATACCTGACCTATAAGGCACTCACAAATCCAGCCCTGATGGAGCTGCTGCAAATCCACAAGTCAAACAGCATGAGGGCCACCTGATCTAAGGATCTAAACATGGTCAGTGGCTCAAACAAAACATGCTGGAGAGACAGATATGGGTCTCCTTCTTTGGAACAGGTTTCCTATTCACATTAAGTAGAGCCCTTCCCTGACCATCTTCAAATGTAATTTGGATCAATGGATGGGGAATGACAAATTCACAGCTGGTGCAGTGCTTATGTCTCTTATGGACAGGGGCAATATGTAAGATACTCAATGCACAGGCACAAATCCATGCCATCTTCTTGCCCCTAGGAGCCATATTTTGGGTAAAATAGGGTGAGGGTCATATTGGCTAGGCTTGTAAGCTTAGCTCCTTAGCCTAGTCATCTCATATGGACCTATGAACATATACATATATATATATATTAAATGTGTGCAGTATATTCTGCTGATTGCATGTTTTGTAAACAGAGTGGACTGCTGTGTCTTTCAATCAAAAGTTCCTTTGATTGATGTCTGAAGATGTCAAATATTAGCTCATTGACTGTTGTTGTGGGGTGTGACCTATGTTTGTATGCATGTAACTGGGGTTTGTAGTCTAGGTTTAGAATAAGAGCTAGCTAAGGGGACTTGGTTTTGTGTTTGTGTCAATGTTTTGGAGTATGTGTGCATGTATGTCTCTGGGTTAAGGTTAGAGTTAGGGCTAGACAAGGTCATAGTTTTAGCACTGGGTACATGTGGTGGTGGTGTGTGTCTATATTTGTATTAAATAGTGATACTTTAAGGGAAATGTTTCTTGAGAAGGTAATGTGCATTGCTGGGCTTGGACCTCTGTACATTTGTATTCATGTGGCTCACAGTCCCTAAACCCATCCCTACACATTAGCTTAATAAAAACACTTGCCCTAACATTACCACTATTCAAACTATGCCTGTGTATTTGTTTTTTTAGTTCATTGTTCAGGAAAGGAAAGTGATTATTTTCCTTTTGCAATTTATTTAGATTTGCTTATTTTTTGTCCATTGATGTTACTGTACGTCAATAAATGATAACACACTCGTAAATGTATGTATTTTATAAATATATATATACAAATTATACACACACACAAACACACAAACATATAGATAGATGAGAGATAGACTGAAATATACATACATATACATAATACACACACATACACACGAAATATCTGAAATCAGGTTTCTCACAAGTTTCTTAAAGGTCAGCAGACTGAAAGCTTGATATTCAAATCTATAAATGTATATATCCCCAGAGAAGTAGAAGCGGAAGAAATGTTACTATGCCTCCCTTAATTGTCATAACTGTCCCATATTACTAGAAAAGATATCCTGACAAAGTAGTATACATTTCCATAAAGGTTTTTACACTGTTATCAAGAAATATTGTAAAACATTGGAACTGGATGATAAAATTTAGGGGTCAACAAAATGGCGACAGCTGGGGTATATATTTTATACATTTTCTATTCTTATTAAATGGTCACTATGGTCTGAAGACTGAAAAACTTTATTTTTGCCATCTCTTGGTGCTCAGAACAATTCTAATGTCCTTGATGTGTTACTGAACATCTTGGCAAGTTCGTTAACACCTATGCTGCACTTTTAAGAACAGTTTATTGCATTAATGTTTGCTAAGTTTTTTTTTTTAATTTTTAGCGCTAAGTCCCATACATAAAAGAGGAGGGGCAATCCATCTTGGGTGACTAAATGTAACTTTAGTCTAATGCCAGGAATTAGTAAATACCATGAACACAGACAAACTCATGGCTAAAAACTCAGTATCAAGAAATGCATTATAGTACTTTTTGGGAAGTCAGCTACGCTGGATAACTATGTCATCAATAAAACACCCTAAAAGTTAATTCACTACTCAGGGATCTCGGAACTCATGTAGATGGTAACCTAGCCTTCAATCAACATGTGTCCAAGGTAGTAAGAAATCCTTCTATGTTGCTCAACTTATAAGCAAGGGTATGGCATCTAGGTCCAGAGAGGTCATCATACCACTGTACTCAACTCTTATCAGACCCATCATAGAGTATAATGTCCCCTTTGTTATGCAGCAACTGGAATGTCAACAAAGGTTCCCTACAAAAAGTATACAGGGAGTAAACACAATGTATTACACTGATTGCTCCAAAGCTCTATCTCTTTACTTGGTATCACACAGACTTATGAGAGGTGATCTTTGTCTGGCATACAAGGCATCCCTGGACCCTGTTTTGACAAGCCTTTTGTTCATCTGCAAAACAATCAGCATCAGAACTACTAGATTAAAAGACCTAAATTTTGCTTGCAGCATAAATAGGACATGTTGGAAAGACAGTTATTTTTCTCAGATAATTCCCATTCTCTGGAACAGGGTCCCCATGCATGTAAAGCAGAGTTCCTCCCTATCTCTTTTTAAGTGCAACTTGGACCAATGGATGTGTAATTGGAAATTCACCTCTGGTCTGTTGCCTTTGTCTCTGATGGACAGAGGCAGTCAGTAAATTGCCCCCTATTTAAATCAAATTTTTGGGTCATATTTGGGTTGCGTGGCTGGGCTTATAAGGGACCTAGTGGTCGTTAGCCTAGTATACATCTGTGAACTTATAAACCTAATAGCATCCTGATTAGATGACTGACAGAAGAGTGCCTGAGTTATTTTGGTTTATATCAGCATGGTTTCACAAATGATGGATCATGTACATCAAATTTAGTAGTAACTTGGCACCTATGTCTCTAATGGACACAGGTAACCTGTAAATGGTTCATCTCCCAAACCGCTGCTTACACTTATCAAGGGTATCAGAACTTGTCAGAGATTTGGGATGCATGGCCCTTGTGGTTGTTAACCTAGTAAACACCTATGAATCTATGAACCTATGAACTTTTTTAAGTGTTAATCAGTGCTTTGGATGAAGAGCTAACAGCAGATGTGATCACATTTAATGCATTTAAAGTATCTCTCATTATTCTATCAAATTCTTTATCTAGTTTTAACACTAATACCTTTGTGATCAGTTTAATTAAACAGTGATACTATAGGGCAGAACATGTGAAGATCTCCATAGTTAACTAATACAGATTTAGTAAAGAGTGCTGCACCTCAGAGATTTGTACTAGTTCCTATGGTGTTTTAACTTTTACAAGTTAGCTACACCAGGCTCACCAAAATGTCAATTTTTAAAGACTCTGATAACTATAAAACTGGATTCACAGTAAACCAGTTAAACTTATGATTTGTATACTTCACTGGGGGGGGGGGGGTATAGCATAACCTTTAATACCTCTAGGCTTGCTAGTTTCCATCTTGGATTGAACAACAAACAATACCCCTGTGTCTGGAACAGAGTCATTATGAGCAAAATAAATCACTTTAAGGAACTTAGCATCTTAGATGAACCAGTATCATTCAAGTAATTGAGTTTGTGGAGAAATGTTTGATCCTTTCAGAAAGGTGATGAGGTAAGAGGGAGATGAAGGGGAACCCTCTGCTCTAAGTAAGATAGTAGGTGATTATAGATTATCCAGAGGAATAAGATAGGCTAGGATATAAATTACCATATATGTTAGGCTGCAGGATGGATAGTTAGGCATTCAAAATATATCCAAAACACTGAGGCACATGGAGAATGATAGCACATCTTTTTTGCTGCAGGTTAGGTATGGAATCAAAGTGCTCTGCAGGGTGGATAAGCAGTCACAGTGGATCTGGGTAGTAGAGTGAACAATGAATTAAATGGTGTCTGAAAGTATTTATCGGGTCCAGCCACAGGGTGCATGGGTAGGAAGATACATATGGAGCCACACGGTGCCTGAATAGTAAGGTGCATGGAGAGTCAAAGAATTCTTTGATAATGAGGTACAAGGATGATTTACAGGGTATCTGTACTATGAGGTACATGGGGAATCATAGGATGACTAATATTTAAGGGGATTATGATCCCTTCATAGTAAAATTCTTGAGGAGTCACAGAGGGTCTGCGTATTAAGGTATATAGTGATCATCTAGCAGTTATATAGTAGGATAATAGGGAGTCACAAGATGCTTGTGCATTAAAGTGGATACAGATTCACAAGATGCTAGGTTAGTAGGGTTAATGAAGAATTAGTAGGGTACTCAGGGAGTCGTATGGGATGCATAGAGGGATAGTGCTTTGGGAATCATAGGGTACCCTAGTATTAAAAGGAATGGAAATTCACAGGGTACTTGGTTAGTAGGATGGATGGAAAGTTAGCAGTGAGTCATAGGTTCTTGATCAGTAGAGTGGACCGGGTGTTAGTAGGTACTTGGAAAATGACAGGCAACAGGGCATTAAGGTCTGTGATGACTCAGAGGAAGCGTTGAAAGCAGAATAGGTAGCAAGGGTCAGGGAGCTTTGGAAGTATGGTAGACAGGGAGGCACTGGGTTCCTGATTAGTAGGTAGCATATAGGGTAAGTAGGGTATTTGGGAAGTCACAGTGTACTTGGGTAGTGGGACTGATGGACTGCTGGAGAATGTCTATATAATCCTAAGTGGGAATCATTATAAATGTTCATTGTTGCACAACATACCTATTTGGTCTCTTCATAAACCGGGGGGGGGGGGGGTCATAACAGAGCTGCAGTCTGAGTCAGCCTTAATTAAAAGCATTACTGATTTAGTCACCTTAAAGTGTAATTTATACTGGCAGCCAGACTGCTATTGAAAACAATCTATAGGCTTTCTTATTTCTTTCTATCAAGAACTTCATGTCATTGTGATTTTAATGTACGTTTTTGTCAAAAGTGAGTCAGTATGCCTTTAACCAGAGCAACTTTTCTTGCAGGATTTATGATTTTGGATACATTTCTGACAATGACACATTCTTATTCCTCCTGGTGACCTGGGCTCTAAATTACTACTGCATGTTGAGTCCCTGCTAGTTGGAGGCAACCTGAATCCAGATGTCTGCAATTAGTGATGGTGCTACTTTGGTATTTAATATAAGAATGAGACTGGGATGGACGTTTTCCATTCTGATTAATAGCAACATCTGGGAGTTATCTAGAGCAGTATCTGTTATGGCACACAATCCCTCCCTAGAGAGCTCACATTGTCTTCTGATATTTTCTGGGAACAAGAAAACAAGTCTGGATTTTCTGAATAGCACACAATGGAATAAAGATGAATTTGTCATTTATATGGTTACTGTATTGAGGATTACTGCCTAAGCTACCCTTTCTGTGGTCCTTTCTCAGTATTTCACAAATGTCATGCAGACTTTGTGCTGGGGAAGTACTTACACTACCCACATTTGACAAAGTGCAGTTAAATGACAGGTAGTAACCCACACCATGGAAGGCCTTACTCTATAAATAAAGCAAAGTTGTTGTTGCATACTGCACAACTATGTTGCTACAATACCTAAGCTAAACTGCTGCGCTGTGGAGTTCTTATAAAGCAGCCCAGTTAATGGTTGGGAAGAGGCTGAACTAACTGGACAGCAAAACAATGGATTTCTACAAAGTGCAGTGTGAGGGGGTAGAAAGTATTTACTGCTGTAACAGGCTGTGGTAACAGTGCATGACTGGAAGTTGTTCATTGTGATCTATAGGGGCTGTATTACATGGTGTTTATATAAATATGCAATCAAAGCTTCATTCTGGCAGATAGTGCAGAGAGCTAAAGCTCTGAATTGTTAATGAGCTGCTTGCTATGTCAAGGATGCAGGGTTTGAATATTTTCACCTTCATTTAGCTACTGTGTGACCTTGAGCAAATCACTTAACCAGACTGTGCTTTGGCGCAATTGAGAATTTGGGCTAGGCTCCTCACTGGTCTTCTGGACTACATACGTAAGTAAATGAACTCCTAAGAATTACTAACAGACTGCAGGAAATCCCATGCAATATAGCTGCATTTACTTGCAAAGATAATCTAGATGTATATGTTAGGTCAGTGAGGAATCGATAAAGCCCTATGACCATGAGTATGACAGTGCACTAGGTGGCCTCGGTTTTTTCTCAGACAATGAGAAAACACATTAGATTAGATTGAGGAGAGTCACCAGTGGCAGTCAATGGCCTGCTCCATAGGAACTAAAAACATATTTAAAAAAATAAAGTAGTTGGCACAAAACAATTTATTTTAAACTTTGTCGAAAGTGGAGGCAGTGTGGTCTGGTCTAGATTTATAGCTAGCATTGCTGGAAACTGTAGCATGGTTAGGAATGTGACAAATAATCTAACTTGGATTTTGTTTTCATTTTCAGCACATGTTCTACATAGTACATTTGCATCAGCATTCTGTACACTTGTGAATATGCAGCTCCCTGCTTGGATCTGTTGTTGCATGTCTCCATGGTGCCTTCTGTAATGGAATATTTTCCTAAGTCATACATACTCTATGCTGCTAATAAAAAGAGAGGTGGCAGACAGCTGCATCATACCTTGTCACTGACTTCACCCTTACATTGGCCTAGACTACATTGCCTGATATGGTATCTTTGCCGTGATGATATTGTTACTGACCAGTGTGTAAGGCTGAGGGAAAAAACAGTACCAGCAAACATTTCTATGTCTTGAAGTGCAAACAATGTGCTGTGTGCTGCATCCCAGTTGCTGCCTTTTTATGTAAACGTCTGTTATGCTTCCCAGAAGCAGTAGTAAACATGAGACAGCAGGCCTGGAGCAAGCCCTGCTCAGAATTTGAGAAGGACCCAGTTTGGGGAACTGCTGAGGGTGCCAGGTAATCTAGCTATAGTTCTGTTTATCTGTTTAGGTTGCCCCTTTTCCCAGTGCTGTATGACCTTATTAGAATGTATATAATTTGTGAGTATGAAGGCACCCTAGAAAAATTGGGCTTATCACTGAAAGTGGATTTCAATGATATGGATTCAGAGTAATGGCACTTGATGAAATTACCACTGGCAAGTCAACATGAATGAGAAAAGTAGTATTTCATAAATAGTTAAATACAGAGAGCTGGAAAGACTGGAAGACATAGCCATCTTGTAGAAGTTAAATAAATAGACAGGTAACTAGACAAACAAATTATGTATATTTTTACTGTGTCTGTCTATGGAAGCTCCGCCACTCATCTTTATGCATCTAGTCATCTACCTTTGAATAAGCGGTTATCATCATAGCCAGCTGCTACATGATGCAATACTGGAAAACAGCATTACGAATAACAACCTGCAGCTCACAGAAATTATCATTGACTAGGCAATGGTATACGTTGCTGGTTCATAGAGATTACATTTGAAAATAAAATATTTCTTGTTCCTTTATTTGCAGTATATTTACTAAAGAAGCTAACCTAAATATGGAATGTTTACATTCTTAAATATCTTTTGACTACTTACTTTTACTGCTATCTGAGATGTGAATTTTTGATTTGTCTAATGTTGAGCTTGGCTTTGTGATAGCTTCTAGAGCAGACTGGCGGGTGATGCAGTGAAGTTTCCTAGTTCTTTTTCCCAGTGTTTTATATATATATAGTGAGGGTGGGGGTACCCTAGAAAAAAATGGGTTTATCACTGAAAGTGGTATTCAACTATATGGATGCAGAGTGTGGCCCTAGCTGAAATTACAAGTGGGAAGTCAACATGAATAATTTATGTATATATGTGTGTATGTGTATGTGTGTATATATATATATATATATATATATATATATATATATATATATATATATATATGGATCTAGGACGTTTGCTCGACTGAGCAAACTACCGAAATCCAAATGGCTGGGCATACTTACGCAAAAGTGCTTTTCACCGAAGAAGCACTTTTGCGTAAGTATGACTGTTGCCGAGGCTCTACTACAGTGCGGGTAAGGGAATTTTCCCTTTTCCCCACTGTAGTGCAGTCTCGGAGGGAGAATATTAAAGTAGGGGGTGTGTGGGGGGCACAGGTGGGCAAAGCCCCCCTGCTAAAATGTAAATGTAGTGTTTTTTTTTTTTTGTCACACGCTTTAACGAAAGTGCTTTTTTCGATAAAAGCGCTTTCATTAAAGTGTGTTTGGGTTTTATGGATTCGGACATTTGCTCAGTCAAGCAAACGTCCTGGATATATATATATATATATATATATATATATATATATATATATATATGTATATATATAGGGTACGTGTCACTTCACCTAAAACCCTTTTCACCTAAACTCATTTCATTGAGACCAAATCACCTAAAGTTCATTTCACCTAAAACTCATTTCACTGACACGTAGTACTCTAATGCAATTGAAAGGTATATGTCCTTTTCCCACTGTAGTGCGATGCTGGTGTTAAAATATATATTAAGGGGGGTGTGGGGGCATAGCCCCCCACCTAGTTGTCTTTTACCAAATAATGTAAAATAAAACCATACAACATGAACCCCCCCACACACTCCCTCCCCTTAATATATATGCTAACTCTAGGATCGCACTACAGTGGGGAAAAGGACATATACCTTTGACTTGCCTTATTGTACTACTTGTCAGTGAATTGAGTTTTAGGTGAACTGAACTTTAGGTGATTTGATCTCAGTAAAATGAGTTTAGGTGAAATGGGTTTTAGGTGAAGTGACACGTACCCATATATATATATATATATATATATATATATATATATATATATATATATATATATATATATATATATATATATATATATATATATATATATATATATATATATATGAATCTACTTTACAGGCTCTAAGTTTCAAAACTTCAAACTGCAAATAGTCAAGAACATAAGATCGAAGTTTTGAAACTTTGCTTCAAATTTGTAATAAAAAAAAGAAAAAGAAAAATGTTTTTTATGTTTTTGCAGGGGACAAGCCCCCCTGTGCCCCTCATACCCCCTGCTATATAAATATACCAACTCCGAAATTGCACAACAGTGAGGTAAATGGTAAATTTCCCATTCCATGGTGTATGGTGATCTCCATTCAAAACGGTCAGTTTCAAAACTTTGATCTTATGGTGTCGACCATTTGCAGTTCAATGTTTTGAAACTATAAGCTTGTGAAGGGAGTGAGTGTGTGTGTGTGTGTGTGTGTGTGTGTGTGTGTGTGTGTGTGTGTGTGTGTGTGTGTATGTATATATATATATATATATATATATATATATATATATATATATATATATATATATATATATATATAATATTTATATATATATATATAATATTTATATATATATATATATATATATACATATAAATTCCTGTGAAGAAATCAGGTTTGCCTTTCTTAGCAAGGTATTGTATAAAGTATAAAATAAAGAGGCACTGGAGTGTGATGTTTTCTGGGGCAATAAATCATATTTTCATCCTCAGTCAATGGTAGGAATAACTGAGGCACTGATTTGTTTGTTTGTTTGTTTATTTATTTATTTGTTTATTTATTTTATTTTACATATGTTAACCAGATATGTGGGCTTGTCTGAGGACCTTTTTCAGCCATGACCCAAGCCCAGTTAACAAATACAAAGCATGTATTTTCTAAAGGATATTAAGTCTGAACCTCAAATGTATGTCATTATTTATTGACTTCAATCATCAGTGATTATCAGAACACAAATTTTATGAAAATAGACCAAAAATATCAGTCAGAAAAATGGACATTCTGCAAAAATCTGGACAGTTGAGAGCTATGAATCCAGACATCCATCCTTCCACAACCTCTTACCCATTTTTCCACAAGGGGTCAAGGTGTCACTTCAACAGTGACAATCGCCTAGAGCCAAGGCTCACTCTGCCAGGAGACAAAAACATATATTAAAAAAAAAAAAAACAGTAAATGCAAACTATTGCAGTGTTATAAACAGCTCAAGTACGTATAATGAAGCAATGGAAAAACCATATACACATCTGATAATCAGATACATGGTACATGTATTGCAAAACAAGTAGAACATGCTGGAGAGCTGGGTATGTATCGCAGAAAATACCACTTTCATGACACTGCATTCTACTTTACATAAAACAAAGTACTTCTGTTACTCTAGTCAAACAGAATTGGACAAATGGATGAGTAACCACAAATTTTCCCTGGTTTAATACCCCCTGACCCTCATGCATAGGGGAAACATGAAAACATTCCAACATATCCTTGCTCGGTCCATCTTTGAGTAATTCACATGCAAAATATGAGGGCTAGAAACCTCCATAGAAATGTAAGGCTAGACTTTTTAAAATCCTCACATATCAAAAGCCTAGTATGTACCTATGAACATGTGAACCTATATAAAATAACTATTTCCAGTGATCCAAGTGAGTAATTGAAAAAGACAAAAAAAAAGAGAAAAAAAAAAGAAAAGGTATCATGGGTATACTTTAACACAGAAGTGTAGATGTTTACATTATTACCAACTAGTAAAGATAGCTATAACAGGAGAGCTATTCCCTTGAGACTTGAGGTCAGCAGGAGGAGGCAAAAATATCTGACAAAAAGAAGTCATTCTTTTAATTAAAGTGAGTGATTGATCTGTGCCTCATACAGGATTCATGCTCAGTTCATAATATTTCATTTAGTGGCTAGTTGAGATGAGACCTTGTTCACCCTATATAAAAAATCATTTATTTCCATGTCCACTGAGGTCATAATATTAAGTCCATGGTCATTTCCACTACAACATGTTGTAAGGTCATAAGATGGCATAACTTCACAGCATTTATGGTAAAAACTGGCTCAAGACAATTACTATTTGTGCACTAAGAAGCTGATGCTCATTGGACGGGTGAGGTGGGTTTTGGGATGTGCCTAAGAGGACCAGCCATGCAGAGTAGAAGGTCCACAAATCTCATACTGAGTGCTCTACAAGGATCAACATAGGAACTGTCCTTGTATTTGGATAAACAGACATGACAGAACAATCTAGTGCTTAGGGGGAGAGGTGAGTACAAGCTTGGTCACAGCATAGACATAAAATAAAGAAGTGCATGTCATAATGTACAAAATGGCTTCCTGATGACAAGGGGGGAAGGGATAGGAGTAAGTATATGCACATGTACAGAATGAAGTGGGCAAAGAGATGCAGGCCAGTACATCAAAGACCATTGGAAGGCAGAAATGGTGGCCTTGGCAATAGAAAACTGAATTGAGTATCCAATACTGGAATGAGAGCATTCACAACTTGGACTAAATTTATCAGCTTCATTACAAAATGCAAAATAAATATAGTGAAATAAATCTTGGGCTAGAAAGATAATATTTTAAGTATAAAATTATATGCAATATAACATAAATACATGAAAAAATAAGGAACACAAAAAACATTCTTGAGATATACAAATTTCTGTCTACTGTCTGCCTTATGGTTTCTTGAAGTATACATTATAAAAAAGCTTCACTACCTACTGGAAAACATGCTGCTGGTCACAGAGGTATGAATAAATGAGTAGATGCCAGTAAGGTAAGAAGCAGCAGTGGAAAGATACTCCCCCCAGTAAGGTCCCTGAAGAAGCAGTACTGGAAGGATACTCACCTATCTCCTCCTGGTGGTTAACCAAAGCTACAGGGTGACACTGTGGACAAGAGATGATAATAAAGGAGCAGGTGGGTGACACAATAATTTTTGTGTCAAGGTGCTGCAATAGCATGATAATATAATTCCTGATGGTTTTAGAGAGCCAGTTAACGGTGGCTACTTCTGGGGAGCATACACAGTATAGTATAATATTAAATCCTGAAACAAAAAAGACTTACAGTGTTTTGAAACAATAGGGTGTTAGTAACATGTATGTTAACAATAAACATGGTGCCATCAGGAAAAATGTTTTATTAAAACAATTAACTTAAACATTAAAGACATTTCTAGACTGGATTTATGAGCCCCTGGACTAGTTCCCATTAATTCTGCCATTTAGTCCAGCAGTGTTTCATGACTCTCGGCTTAAAATTTTGCAATAAGCAGCATACAATTTTGCAATGTGTAACTCAGCAGAATATATTGTATTAAAAAAGAGCATCTGAAAACAGAGCAGGTGTACTATACCATGCTGTGCAGCTGGCTTACCAGGGTTTTGCACAGAATTCAGTTTCTGCTTTCAGAAGCCACAATAACCACAGCAGTACATAAGTACACCACAGAGCTCCAGTTAAGGATAAGTTCTCTCACAGTGAAAAACAGCAATTGTAACCAAAGATGGACATGCTGCAGAGACCATTTCCCATGAAATGGAGACAAAAGTATGCCATCATATCCTATCGGTTACAATATTTTAAGCCACTGTACATACTACCACATTCTGCTTTTTTTTAACTACTAGTAGATTCCATTTTCTTAACTGAGATAACACAGATGGATTCTTTAAAATATAAAGCCCCGCGTATTAGCATAGGAAGATGTCAATGATAAAATATACACATCACTCATGATCTTCCATATCAGAAAAATTCTGAACTGGTAAACCCTCACTTTCAGGAATATTCAAATAAGGGACTAATCTCTAAGGTTTGCGATTGGCTTCTTGTTTTTCCATCTCCCAGATTTTCCTCCAATCAGGTCCCCTGGATCCCCCCCATCATTGTCTGTAACTGCCTTTAAATAACTGACCTGTTGAATGTAATGAATTAGACTAAGAACACTTGTCCATCTACCTACTTAACTGAATAAACTACTTATTATCTTCAGTAACATGTTTATTCCGTATTCAGGGAGGGTATCAGAGAGAGAGAGAGAGAGACAGTCTCCCAGATCTGCTAGCTAAAGTGATTTTATATGGACAAATCATATGTACTCTGTTTCTTGTTAATCCTGTCACCCTCTGGGTCACAGGTGGTATAACAGACTTGACTTGAACGTATCAGTGAACTCTGCATTTTGTCATGACTATCTGTTGCCATCATTTCTAGCAGTTTAGTCTAGTTTACTAGCAAACCTGTCTTAATCTCTGCTTGTTAGACTGAGAATCTTGTTATCAAATTCTATTTTAGGCTCTGATATTTAGATAGAGTTCTTTAGGTACTTCCTTATTATAGCAGCCTTGGCAATGCAGTTAGGTAAAGAGTAAACGCAGTGATTAATCTGAATTGTGCCACATTCAGCACCCTGCACCATGTTTAAAAGTAAAAACGAAACATGTAGCCCACTACAATAACTTGTCAAACACTTTACAAAAAGGAAAACAGTTGTAGCGCTCAGTCTCTTAACTTCACAGTCAGAGGCAGACCCCAAAACAATTAGGGACATCAGACAATCAACGTGAAAAGTTGACAGAACAAGAGAATACGAATTAATGTGCATTTTCTTAAGTAAAAGAAGCCTACCAACATTATAATAAGTGTAATCCACCACCTTTTCTCCCTAAATTGCCAATTTTGAGCTAAAAAACAAGCAAGATCAGTTGAGAGAAGTATCGCTTGTACTCTTACATAAAGACAATACATCACAGGCTCGGTAAAAATACTTCTGCTATCACTTTACATCACTAACATTTCCGACATGGAAACATGCACACAAATCCAAAACGTAAGACTAATAAATACTGCAGCAACTACTGAGGAATATGCCAAGTGTGAGTCTATGACACTTTCCTTTGCACAAGAACAGTCTTGCTGAGTACAAACCAGATACAAATGGTCCAAACAGTATATAAATACATACATAATACAATGTACATAATATACATGGGTCTATACCAGAATAACGAAGAGGCATTTAATCGAACGCCTCTTCGCTGACACATAAACAGCAATTGCTCAGAACACCAATTTCTTTCCCTGGAAAAGAAATTGGTAGCACTAACAAACACACATACTTTCAAACATTACAATGTGGGGGGTGTGGGGGGCAGTGCCCCCCCACCCCCCCTAACTTAATATACCAACTCCGAGATTGCACTACAGTGGGGAAAGGGGCAAACACACAGGGAAGGCCAAGCAATTTCTTTCCCAGGGAAAGAAATCGCTGTTCTGAGTGTTCGCGCTTTAGTGCATTCGTTCTTTATGTGTCGATGAAGAGGCATTCAATTAAATGCTTTTTTGCTGTTCTGATATAGACCCATATACATAACATAAGTAATCCCTGAACTGCATCGCCCAAGGCCGCTATCGCCGGGGCCGCTATAATAAGGAAGTACCATTCTTTATTATAACTGTTTAGTGAGTTATCTTTCTCCTTCCTACACTACTTCCTTGTTGTTTTACACAGTATCTGCTACATTTCTACATACTGTTTTGCTTGAGTTTTGAAGCTTTCTTGATGCATACCCCATCATTGTTGTTTTAAATTTTCTTCCAGGGCAGTACGGGATCTTTCTGTCTGCCTATTTATGTTGTAAATTATGGCACCAATAAAAAGAGGGTGCTGTTAGTGTTTAAAATCATAAACAAATTATTTCAAGTAATACTCGTTTTTCAATGGAATGCTGAAAGCCAGTCAGTGTTCACAGTCAGCATTCAGGATTAATGATATACAATATGTTTCTAGAGCACGCTGTAAAACACTTTAAAAACAAAGTCAGTTATTGTTCATCTAAAACAATAACTTTGTCAGTCGATTAATGGAATGAGTATTCAGTTGTACTGGATTATATATTATGAGAATTCAGTTTGGAATGCAGAGGACAGGAGGAAATGGAAACAGTTGATCTGCTTTGGCGACCCCTAACGGGAGCAGCCAAAAGAAAAAGAAGAAGGGAGTGGTTAATTCAAATGTACATTTGTGGTGGTGTTTGGTTACAACGGTGCAGCCTCACCATTTTAAAATATGAATTACCCACAGTACTGCAATGGTATACTGCTATTATACATTGTCATTATTTCTAAAATCAATATCTTAACATTTTAAAGTAATGGTGCTTAATGCACCAATATCTCATCTATCTCTTCTTATTGATACATGTTTTGTGGGACTGAGTAGCTATATATCACACATACTCATCCATTAATGTTGTCATACATTTACAATACATCAGAATATTCTTGTTGCTACTATAAGTCTCATTGCTGAATTAAAAATAAAAATTATTTATTGCTACTTACTCAGCTGGTCTTTTCAAACATTACTGATACTGGAGGTTCATAATCAAAGAAAATATTTATTTACTTTGGAGAATTATTAAACTGATACAAGACTTGCTTTATATGCTTCATAATTTAACAGTGAAGGATCATGATAGCAGAATTCCAAGAACTTGGAAAAATATTTCTCCCTATTGGATTTCCTTGTTTCTTCATCACATCCACCAGCCATAGAAAATAAATGAATGGAATTGATAATGAGTCATTTTCATTTATGCCTTGACCTTTAACAATAATTTGTCATAATACAGGGTGGGATCCAAATATTAATGTCTGTTTAGCCATACAATGATTAGTCAATATAGTTTACTTGAGAAGATTAGTTGTAACAGGTTTATATGTGTTTTGACCAATAGTTCAGTTGCTTAATTCTTAGAGTATGACATACAGTATTTAGTACCAGTGAGCTTATAGAAATGTTACTTTAGTTTTGGTTCAACTCCATTTGGAAGGATATATGATCACTCTTTTCTTATGACTATGGTTAATGTTCTTCTTTTGGCTTTTCCCAGTTAGGTGTCGCCACAGTGGAACTCCGGTCCACTAATAATTGGCAGTAGATTTTTATGGTGCTGAGGTGCCAGCCCGACACCCAACTTTCAACAAAGGCACGCCCATTCATGCATGTCTTTCGAATGCCACTCGACCGCAGGGAGGACATGCAGACTCCACACAGAAGGCGCTCCAACCGAGAATTGAACGGGAGAACCTTTTGCTGTGAGGCAACAACGCTACCACTGCACCTCATGCACATACTGCTCTGGTTTCCTTTTTTCTCTCCTCTTATTTGTATGCTTGTTGTCTGGTTATTGTTTCAACTTTGGTTGCACTGTTATTAATTAATATGTTGGATGTACAATTTTGAAGGCTCAATAAACTTTGCCATTCACATAGTTGTTTTATATGACATTTCTTTTTCATTCTGCTGAAAAGCCTTTTAAGTATAACATCATCACTATCAATTCCATTGTAATCTTGCCTTTAGTTAAAAGTTGATTAAAACTGTTGCTGGTTTATATGAATCCCTTTTTAGAAATATTTATCAATGAGGTTGTAATGTTAGCAATACAACAAGACTCAATTGAAACTAGGGACAGTATTTGCTGGCTCTTACTTGCTTAATGAGTACGTGGACTCTCCTTATTAAATTATGGTGAGAACATTTCCTAGTCCTGTTTGCATATTATTTTATTTCACTTTTCCTTCTGGTACTATACATTCTAATCAGTCATCACTGATCTCACTTTGAGAAGAAAGAAATGTTATTTTGAATTCAATTTTTAGAACTATCTCTGTAGGGTCATACATACCCTGTTGTACTATGGATGTATGGTCATTTAAAAAAACGTGAGTGTACTGCTTCCACTTCATCTCTGTTAAATAATGTGATAGCTCCTTTATTTGCAACCAAATAGGTGTGATCTGTCTCTGTCCAAACCCATGTACCTGGACAAATTGGTGAATTGTTGTCCATTATACAATGACCCCCCATTAATATTCAGAAACGTGCACACTGATTGGTCAGCGTACACATTGTAAATCAGAGTTATAGTAATGGAAAAAGGTCCGGTCGCCCGGACTTTTTCCATTACTATAACTCTTTTCAACGGAGAATGCAAGATCTCCGTTGCTTCACACTGTCTCGCTATGTTAAACGAGTTTAACATAGCGAGACAGCTTTAAAAAAAGCAACGGAGAATCCCCATTGCTTTTTTTAAAGCTGTCTCGCTATGTTAGAGTTTAGCAGAGCGAGACAGCTTTAAAAAAAGCAACGGACATTCTGTGAAATTCTGGACAGTTGAGAGGTGTGGACCAAGTCTGTTTGCTCTTTGGAGAGTGTTGCAGTAGTATTATGTGTTGGTGAAAGGAGGACAAATCAAGACATTTTATCTGGAGAATGTTACGGGTTTTTTTTTGGAAGGGTAGACTAATAGAGGTTGTGTGCACTCTAACTGTGGTTGAATTATATTGCTGTCTATAGTCATTCTTCCTTCACAGGTGAGGTATTTGGAGATTTCATCATATCCACACTCAGTAAATTTCATTTTACCTTTTAGGTTAGAGATATTGATGGACATATTTAAGATTGGATTGAGGATGACATCACAGATATATGAATGATAGCTCTTGCTGGATGGGGTGGTTATTGTAAGAAACGTTTGTTTGGCTTTTGGTGAGTGCCAAATAACTTTTTTTCTTTTTGGCAGTCAATGTAGCTGATTGTCTATCTGTCAAGGATGTTAATTTTGGGGGGTGTGTTGGCACCCCAGTATAATAACTTTATGGTTAGGAGATGAGTTATAGAAGGCAAGGGCACTGACATAAAAAATGAGCTTGGTGTTTTGCAGGTCAGAAGACTGAGTGTTAATAAAAATGCTTAAGAGGTTAGAATAAAGCTTTGTAGGACACTTATAATGATCTTTATTTTTCCCTATTCTACCCCTCAGCTGCTGTGCTACCCTGGCTCCAGCATCCGCACCCTAGTACTTGGGCACCTGCCTACCCTGCCCTAACCTCCTGATAATACCCTCCTGAACACTCTGGCCAAGAACCGGCTAAAACAGACTCCTAATCCAAAACTATAAGGTCTCACTGCTCCCTGAGTTCTTCCTACAACAAGGATTCAAGAAACATGGGCACCTGCCTACCCTGCCCTAACCTCCTGATAATACCCTCCTGAACACTCTGGCCAAGAACCGGCTAAAACGGACTCCTAATCCAAAACTATAAGGCCTCATTGCTCCCTGAGTTCTTCCTACAACAAGGATTCAAGAAACTTGGGCACCTGCCTACCCTGCCCTAACCTCCTGATAATACCCTCCTGAACACTCTGGCCAAGAACCGGCTAAAACGGACTCCTAATCCAAAACTATAAGGCCTCACTGCTCCCTGAGTTCTTCCTACAACAAGGATTCAAGAAACTTGGGCACCTGCCTACCCTGCCCTAACCCCCTGATAATACCCTCCTGAACACTCTGGCCAAGAACCGGCTTAAACGGACTCCTAATCCAAAACTATAAGGCCTCACTGCTCCCTGAGTTCTTCCTACAACAAGGATTCAAGAAACTTGGGCACCTGCCTACCCTGCCCTAACCTCCTGATAATACCCTCCTGAACACTCTGGCCAAGAACCGGCTAAAACAGACTCCTAATCCAAAACTATAAGGCCTCACTGCTCCCTGAGTTCTTCCTACAACAAGGATTCAAGAAACTTGGGCACCTGCCTACCCTGCCCTAACCTCCTGATAATACCCTCCTGAACACTCTGGCCAAGAACCGGCTAAAACGGACTCCTAATCCAAAACTATAAGGCCTCACTGCTCCCTGAGTTCTTCCTACAACAAGGATTCAAGAAACTTGGGCACCTGCCTACCCTGCCCTAACCTCCTGATACTACCCTCCTGAACACTCTGGCCAAGAACCGGCTAAAACGGACTCCTAATCCAAAACTATAAGGCCTCACTGCTCCCTGAGTTCTTCCTACAACAAGGATTCAAGAAAGTATGTGTACTATTATAACCTTGTGCAGTTAATAAGTTGATTCTACTAGGTCGCTGTACACTTCCCTGCCAGTCTAGCCAGCAGCCACTACCACCTCTTCTTTACTGCTTGCACTACTAGTTCACCCCTTATTTTCAATCCCCCTTCTCTGCTGCTTTTAGTTCTCCCCATATTTCCTTACCCCCCTATCCTGACCCTTGATAGCTCCTTCCTCCCTTTCCTGTTTCTCCCCCTGGGATCTCTACTGTTTCAGACCGACTGGCCACTAGGTGGTGCTTCCCTACCTTCTTGATATCCCCTCTACTTTTCCCACTCCTCCCTTATCTCCCCTATTACAGCCCTCTAGCATCCTTCCCTCTGCTCTCTCCCTCTCTACTATCCAGGAATCCTAGCCACTCTTCACTTTATATACAGCCCTCCTCTATCCCTTTTCTGAAGTCTCTTCCTTTTCCCACTGTCCTTCTCCTTTGCATCTACCCTCTAACTCCACTTCTCTGTATATCTCACTACCCATTCACATCTCTGCTTCACTTACCTTTCCTATTCACATCTCTGCTAAAACTTACCTTCTGAATACTTACTCTTTACTGATTGTCCTCCTCACTTCTCCTCCTCTGGCTCTTCCTGCTCCGTTCACCCTGTGGGCTCACTCTGCTCCCCTACCCTGCCACCAAATCCCACCCACCCCCAACACCTTTACATTTATACCTCACGAACTCCTCCCACCATTTCTTATAACCAATCACAGTCTTTTCCCTCCTCCCTCAATTCCTTCATCAATTAACCAATCTCTACCCCCCTCTTATCTCCACACCCACTCTTACTCCTCCCTCTTCTCCATTCACTTACTCCTCCCTCTTCTCACTACACTTAACCTTCCCCTCTCCACTCCAAAAATTCATATCTCCCTTCCACTCCTTTACCTTTCTCTCCACAACTAATTCCTACTTCCTTTCTTATTTCTCACTTCCATACCCCACCCATTCCAAACATGCCCTCCCAAATCCTCTTTACTTTCAGACCCCCCTTCTGTCTTCTCATATTTCTTATTCCTCTCTATCATGCTACTTCATACTCCTTAAAAGCTCACCCATACCTACCTTCTACTCATACTGTCACTTTCACTCACCCGCAACCTCTTCTACTCTCTCACTTCCACTCCATTTCCCTCTCCCTTATCCAAACAAACCTACTGCACCTTTTCCATCCCAAACTACTCTCCTCCACTACAAAAAGCTTCTCTCTCATATCTCCACTAACCCCAAACAACTTCCTCCATTCCAAACTTAAAAGGCATAAAGTTATCTCATGTAATTTCCTTGCCTTATCTGGAGACATTCATCCTAACCCTGGCCCCTGCCTCTGGACAAACAACTCCTTCCCTCCATCCCCTACCCACCTTACCTCACCTAAGCCTCTCCCCCCTTCTCCTTCTTCTCCTACTTCCTCTCTTAGCACCCTCAAGGTCTTCACTATCAATGCCCAGAGCCTTAACAACAAAATTCACCATGTTCATGCTTGGATCAATCACAACCAACCTGACCTCTTAGCCATCTCCGAAACCTGGCTAAAACCTCATATCTCTGATTCTGAAATCCTACCTCCAGGCTTCAACATCCTCAGGAGTGACCGATTAAACAAAAAAGGTGGAGGATCTGCCCTAATCTACTCTAACCTTCTCTCCATAATCCCCCTTCATATCCCAACCCCTCAATTCAAAAATACTGAAATAACCACAAGTCTCCTCCGACTCAATAAACACAAAAATATCTGCTTCATCTCCTTATACATCTCCCCAGGTGATAATATCTCCACTCTTGAGAATATTCTCCACTGGGCCTCATCTGAAATAAAATATGAAACCTTTATTCTAGGTGACGTCAACATTGACTAGAACAAAATCAACACTCCTTCCCCCTCCCTAGCCATCAATCTTTTCAACTTCTCCCAAGTAATCCACTCTACAACCCGACCTAACAAAATCCACCCCCCAGGATCCATCAAAGATTGGATTTTAGTCTCACATCCAAACAAAATCTCTCTCTCTCTGGCACTATCCCTGACTCCTTTAGTGACCATCTCCCTGCCTTCATTCATTGTTCTGCTAACCCCTCACAATTCAAACATAATTACATCCAAACTCGTAACCTTATCAACTTCAACCCCACATACTTCACTAACATTTTCAAACAAATTAACTGGCAATTCCTTAACACTCTCTCCCTTGACAATGCTGTTGAGCATTTTAACTCTTTCTTCCTAAATACTCTTAACTCCCTAGCCCCCCTAAGAAACAAATGAATCAAAGCCAATTCTGCTCCTTGGCTCACCAAAGAGACTAAACATACCATGCATCTCAGAGACAAATCCTGGAAGCTTTTTCAGAAAAGTAAACTGCCTTCTGCTATGCTCCAATATACCCAACTCCACAACCAAGTAAAAAAATTAATCTCCTTGGACAAAAAAAACTACTACAATAAACTTCAGTCCAATAATAATAACAACCCAAAACAATTCTGGAAATCTGTTAACTCTCTTCTCCATCCTGGGTCAAGAAGTAACCCCTGCCCTGACCCTAGTTTAACTGGCAAAGAACTGAGCTCTCACTTCAACACTTTCTTTACAGATTCTATAACTAAGCTAACCAAAACATTTCCCGACAATAATCCATCCAACTTCCTAAACTCTCCTAATAACAGCCCCTCTATGTTCCAGCTCAAACCAGTTTCCACAATGTTTATAAAAAAGCTGTTATCCAAACTAAAGCCATGCTCTAATGCCCCCGACAACATTCCCCCCTCCTTCCTCAAATGTGCAGCCAAAGGCATTGCTCTCCCAATTAGCATCCTGATCAACCGATCCTTAAAAGAGTCATACATACCCAAACTTTGGCATTCTGCCTACATTCTATCACTTCACAAAGGAGGTAAAATCACCTCCATTTCTAACTTCCGCCCCATAGCCCTACTCTCTCCAATATCTAAAATTCTAGAAAAATGTGTCCACCACCAACTTTTACTCTACTTAACTCAGAATCAGCTACTTACTCCCACCCAACACAGTTTCCGCCCCGGCCACAGCACCATAACTGCCCTACTCTCCTTCTTAGAAACTGTTAATCAAGCCCAAGATTCTGGTCTTCTTGTACCACTGTTCTGTTAGATCTTTCTAAAGCCTTTGACACCATATCCCATACACACCTTCTCTCTCATCTCTCCAACCTTAATCTCTCCCCTAATACTCTTTCCTGGTTCTCCAGTTACCTTTCAGACAGATCTCAGGCTGTCAGATGGAAGGACTCTACCTCTTCCTTCTTACCTACTCCTACCGGAGTTCCTCAGGGATCCATCCTCGGTCCCATACTTTTTAACGTCTTCCTAAATAACCTTCACACTGCCCTCCCTGACACTACAGTCATCCAATACGCTAATGACTCTACCTTAGTTTGTGCCGCCCCCAACTTTTCTGAACTTCTGTCCAAAACACAAATAGCTTTTTCCACTACAGAAAACTGGACGCACCAAAACCATCTCTCCCTCAACTCCAATAAATCTAAAATACTAATTTTCCACCCTACCAAGGCTTCTTCCTTTGACAAAAACACTTTCAACGTCCTAAGCCAAACCAACACTCCTATAGAAGTGGTCCCTTCCGCTAAACTCCTTGGCATTACCATTGATGAACACCTCAAATTCGATCTCCACATACAACAAAACATAAAAAAAACCCACCAAAAGTTAGGCATGCTCTACAGGAATAATCTATTTCTTTCAAACTCCTCTAGGCACACCTTAGCAACCACCTACCTCCTTCCCTCTCTCCTTTATGGTGCCCCTCTACTAACTAATCTGTCTGCTTCCCTCACCTCTAAACTTGAAGCTTGCTATAATAAGATCTCTAAATTTGCCACTAAATCCAAAACCTCAACCCAACACTGCCTTACCCTTCAATCTCTGAACTGATTAGAACTCCCTAACCACCTTGACTATCTTCAACTAACAACCGCTCACAAATTAATATTCTACCCAGAAAAATGCCCAGCTTTATCCAACATCCTTCCCCCTTACATCCCTAACCGATCATTGAGATCAGAACACCAAAACCTAATCTCCATTCCCAGACCTAAACATTCCACTGGCCAGCTACTACTATCCTTCTCTCGAGGCAAAAAATGGAACTCTCTCCCTCCTTCACTTAGGACTATACCTAACACGGAATACTTCAAGACCCAACTCTACTCACACCTATCATCCAAATGGAAATGTTCTTGCTTTCACCCTATATAAATTGTAGGGATTTTCTACACTAATCCACACTCTACCCCTGCACATATCTGCTCTCTGATTTCATTTCTAATTCCCAAAATGATTTAGCCAACTCTCAGTTGACTGTAATGAGGAAAATATTGCAAATTATGTAAAAAAAAAAAAAATTGATGTTTTTGTTATTTTGCACTGTTCTTACTATGTATACTTACTGTTTGGACATTTCTATTGTATTTTATCTTGTGCATTTGTAACCTTGATTGTACTGCCTTTGGAGCTTTTCTCCCCGGGCCTCCACTGAAAATGGGTACTTCGTGGCCCAGTGGACTTCCCCGGTAATCAAACTGAAATAAATAAATAAATAATAAATAAATCTTTGATAGCTGGTGTTAATACAAAATGTTCTGTTTGCTATGTAGCTGGAGAAACATTGTAACATGGAGGATCCAAAAATCTATTTATGCTATGAATGTATTTTACTGAGTCCAAGGCTTTGGTGAAGTAAACAAATATAGCTCACGTAATTTGTGTCATGAGAAATAAAGATGATACTGATGCTGATGTCATAATGAAATATGAAGAGTGTAAGGGTGAGAAAATATTAACCAAAGGAAATATTTACTGAAAGGGACATGATTCTTAATACCCAAAGAAATGTAGAAAATGTACATTGGTGTTGGGGGAAAAAACAATGGCTAGCAGGATGAAATTTGATTTCCAGGGAAAGATAAAGTAGTAGAGAAAGACTGTTTATTATTCTGCACTAAAATACATCAGAATCAAAGTGTATACAATTTCAGATGTCTGAGCTGCCAGGACAAATTTCACCATAGACTTTTATGGACCTATACACAGCAGAAACTATTGACATGATTAGTGAATTTTTCAGTGATGGAGAGGGGCGGAGCTATACTGGGGCATACAGGGGGCACATACCCCCCCCCATGAAACTGTATGCGCAGTCCCTGGCACAGTAAAACATTTTTTAAACTCTCTTTCTCTCTTCCTCTTTTTTAACCACAGCACGAGTCAACAAAAACTAGATCCACCCAGCTTAGAAAATGCTGTGCGCTTCACTCCTGGCTGCACTGTTTTGCTCCATTGGCTCAAATGTAGACCAATGAGAGCTCTAAAGAGAGCAGTGAAAAGTATGGTCTTTTTAACATTCATTTCAGGAAAACACTTTCAGGGAAACAGTCACTCTTTGTACATTATTTTTAATGTGCTTTTTTTGCTTCTTTGAACATTTATTTGTGTGTTAAATGTTTGTTGTGCATGTGTGCGTGTGTGTGTAGGTTATAGTGTTGCCTTCCCAAAGCATTGGAATCCAATTCAAGTTCCAGAAGACATTTCAGGTAAACCCCCATTAGATCATCAATGAGAATTTCAGTCAGTCATGCAAGTTTCATGGCAACTAAGGATTACTATCTGGGTAAGAGACTTGCTCAAAGTCACACTGTAGGCAAATGGAGGTGGGTAAAAATCCTTGTACCCATGACTTCAGTCAGCAACTCACAATCAGCCATAATCCTCTATCACACCTTCATTAACTGAAATTTTTGATAAATCACTGAGCATTGCAATAGTTAATAATGGCAGTCATTTGAGTTTCATAGGTGTTTGTCTTTCAGAAAGGACATGTGGATGCAAAACTTGTTAGTTTGTTAACTTTTTAAATGAATTAGAGTACTTTGCCCCTTATCTATCTCTGACTGTGCAGAACATTTCTGATTTTGTCTTATAGTTATGTGCTGTCCCTTATTAACTGGTCTGTCAATTAGTGCAGAAGACTAAAGTTTTATGCTGTTGCCCGTTCGATTCTCAGTTAGAGCGTCTTCTGTGTGGCAACATGCGTGAATGGGCGTTCCTTTGTTGAAGGTTGTGCGTTAGGCCCGGCAAGCCAGCACGTAAAAATCTACTGCCAATCATTAGCGGACCGGAGTTCCGCTGTGGCGACCCCTAACCGGGAAAAGCCGAAAGAGACAACAACAACAACAACAACTATAGTTCTATGCTGTTGATGAGCTGCTGCCTCTGCCAAGGGTACAGGGTTTGATTCCTTCCACCTTCATTTGTCTTCTGAGTGACTTTCAGTACATAACTTAACCAACTGCTGCTCCCAATCATTCAAAAGTGATTTGTCCATTTGGCTTACCTGGTCAAAAAATAAGTAAAAAAAATACAATTCTTTTTCTTAATAAATCTCCGAGGATTACAATCGGTCAGCAATGCCAGTAATTAATTTTATAGCTCTTATTAGCCAGTAAATGCATGTCCTCTCAACAACTGGATTACTGTTAACTTTTATAAAATGAATTAGTGCTGTGTGGTACGTAAGGTTCTGTGCTGGTAACGTACAGTAGTAAAAAGTACAGGGTTTGGATTCTTCCACCTACATCTGCCTACTGTGTGATTTTGATCAATTCACTCAGTATTCCTGGGTTGCCTCCAAAAAGGGGAACGTTGTCCAGTGGGTTTACCTGGTTAACAAGTTCATAAAAGAAAATAGTGTTTAAACAGTAACCCTTTTTTGAGTCTTTGCCCTGATTCCTATTTTTTTGGCTTTGCCCACAATTCTTGAGCACATAAAGTTGACAAGTATTTTGGTCTGTTTGTAAAATTTGTGAGTTTTTTTCTTTTTTTGCAAATTGTTGTGTATTGCAATCACTAAATAATGTCAAGCATGTGGATTTCAGATGTATCCTCCAGAAAATGCTTGCTAGTGCAGAACTTGTTATTCTAGTAAGTTTCTAAGTACATAAGGGGAATATGTAAAATCTGTTCTTATTTTTTTTGTTTTTGCTTCTGATTCTAGAGCTACGTAGTTGAGAGGGCAGAGGAGAGCTGCACTAGATGGCTGTGGCAACAGTGAGCTGAGTTACACTTCTGGGCCATTATTTATGAATTTATAAATTTACTTCATCTCAAGCAATGTGTGAGGTGTACAGTCATATAAGCATGACTGGTGTGTGTGTGTGTGTGTGTGTGTGTGTGTGTGTGTGTGTGTGTGTGTGTGTGTGTGTGTGTGTGTGTGTGTGTGTGTGTGTGTGCGTGTGTGCGTGTGTGTGTGTGTCTGTGTCTGCATTGGGCACAATTCTTAATTATTCTTGATTTTTCCATCATGTTTCTGGTCTGTTCCCATTAAAATTTGTGGCTTTCTGGTAAGGTTTTGTAGACTGCAGTCACTAAATATTGACAAGTTTGTGAGTTTCATACTTCATATCCTTCAGAAATACTTGCAAAACCTGCTATGCTAGCAACTTTCTAAGTATACAAGACCAATATTTAAAATCTGCGCCTGATTTTGTGTGCTTATCTCTGATTCTTGAGCTAAGGTGTTCTGGGGGCATGGTAGTACAATGGGTTGCCCTGTATGGTTCTCATAGCAGCAAACTGAAATATGCTTTAGGTCATTATGTATTTGTTCATTCATTTAATCGCAAGCTAACATCTGAGGTGCATGAAGTCATACAAGGGGCTTTAATTCCAAGAAAAATATATAGACATAAGTATTATAGTATTATCCAACCACACCATAGAAAACTGAAGGTGACATGCATGTGTGTGTGTGTGTGTGTGTGTGTGTGTGTGTGTGTGTGTGTGTGTGTGTGTGTGTGTGTGTGTGTGTGTACTTAGTTTCTGCATCCCAGAGTACTCATGGTATACAGGAAGACATTGTCATTTATTGTTGTTTCATTGGGAAATAGAGGGAAATAGTCTTTCATGATTAACAATGGATTGTGGGTATATTGTTAATATGCAGTCTATATATATATTGCTGTTGTTTTTTATTTGTTTTGGTCATGTCTTACATGCTCCATCAAGAAAGGAAACCTGGAACCATCGATGGTGGTGGAGCTTGTTGCATTCCAGTCAGGTCATGAAACAATACCAGTTCTGAACAAGATTTTTGCAATGTTTAGATGCCAGAAACTATAAGATTAAATAAGATGAAATGGCACAGCACTTCACAATTCAAACAGATCTGTAAAACACTGAGAATAACATAGAAAAGAGAGCCCACTGTGGTCTCAACCCACTGGCATGATAGAGATATTTGTGGGGAAACACAGGGAACCAATAAGAATTACAAATGTGAAGGGTGTATTATGGAGACATCCATTAAACAGCATGCTAAGAGGGTACAGACGTTCTGCACTTTCAACTATGGGCAATACCAGCCAGTCTGATGTTTAAACATGAATTCTGAAATAAAATTCTTTCAGCAAGTGAACCAGTTGTCATTCCAGATGAACTTGTAAGTAGAAAAGACAAAACAGAAATTCAAAATTAAGACACACTCATTTGAAAAGAGCTGGGGACACAGCTTTTACAAGGAACAGTGTGTTGTAATAAGATGTGAGTGATTGCCTACTTTCATTTTTGTTTAACCTTGAGACTTATTTTATTCAAGTCATGACAGGGCCCATGGTAACTATAAACACCGAGAGACATTGTTTATCAAGACTGCTCATTTCTGAATCCCTTTCCTACTAACACTAGTCACCCTGTACAAGTGACACTTTGTCCAGTAGTGGTCATTCAACAAGATATCTTTTTAACAGCAATAGACTGCTGCCCAGAAGATCAAAGAGAACTTAAACAAAAACTGTTTATTTAAAAGAATATTTGTATACTGGAATATCCTGCTATTATTCGTTTACTTTATTAATGGTGCAACCAGAAGTGTGCATATATAAACAATTATCTATGTATATATGCATATCTATATCCATCTACCTATATTATTATTTTATCTGTATCTATAGCAGAATCTATATCTATCTAGTGTTATATCTGTTGCTCTGATATTTAAATTCACCGCTTAATGCAAGATGGCTTTTTGAATTTTGAAAGTACTTACAGTGTTGATCATAATGTTTTAAATACAGGGTTCATTAGAAAATAGTCAAGAAATGTCTAGAATGTCTGAAATAAGGTTGATTTTTTTTATAAAAGTTTATAAACACATCTTACTGTATTAAGTTGGCTGCTGGTTTAATTGTTTACAGGCTAATAATTTTGAATACTGTACTTTTTTACAAATATGTCCCTTTCACTGAAAAAAATGTGTGGGCCAAATGTAATGTTTATTAAACTAATTAAATCTGAAGTAGCTGTAAAAGATGTGATCAAAAGCTGTTTACATTGGCATGTCTCCATGGCCTAGAGGAATTGAACCCTGGTCTATGACGTAGGCACCCCAAGTTCATTTAGCAGTTTGTACTTTGGAGGAGAGTGAGGATGGGGGTCACCCATGCTCGGGGAAGGTATTCCAGACTACTGTAGTGTTGAAACCTACCCATGATAGTAGGTGTTGTCATGCAGCATGTGGAATGGGGATGTGTGCCTGGCTTTGCTAAACAATGCCTATGTGGTAGGTGTAATGAGTTAAGTATGGGAACATATATCCTGCAGGGGAAGGTATAGCAGTACAGCACTAATGTAAGTAGGGTTAGGTCTATGCAGCAGAACCCCTGATGGCTCCCTATATGATGGCCTCCTGTGATTGGTTCTCACCCGCAAAGAACAAATGGGAAAACCACTTGTTTTCATTTTAGAAAGCCTAATTCAGTGATCTCACAGAGTAACCAGCACTAAAGTATCACTTTCCCTATGGCCAAGCACCAAAACATGGTTGCTGCTCAATCTGTAACCTGCAACTTGCTGTGGAGGTCTGATCCCTGCAACTGACTGAACTGAGATACTGATTGGCTAGCTACTTTGGACATGAACTGCTTACATGTAAGGTTTAGACAGCTTCAGGAAGTCTAAATGAACAGTGTATATGAGTCTCAGTACTATATGGTTAACCAAAGATGGATTTCCATTTCTACTTCCGATGCCTGGAATTTAGCACAGTTTTGAAATAGAATGTTCCATCAATATCAGCTGCTTTTTTTCACCCTAGTGTGACATATAATACTGCTATTCTCTTGTCTGCCAAAACAGAATAATGCTCTTTTAACCCTGCAGAGGTCTCAAGTGTATTATTTTATATGTATAAAAAGCAAGTCTTTTAAAGTGGCACCCTCTAACACATGCATTAACTTACAGTGTAATATCTGTCTGGCAATTAGTGGTCCATGTTGTTAATGCAGCGGACAGTGTTGAAGATGGTCTATGTTGTTAGTGCAGTAAACACAGCTGAAGATTGTCCACATTGTTAAATCAGCGAACAGTGATGAAGATAGTCCATGATGTTAGTGCAGCGAACACTGCTGAAGATGCTCCACATTGTTAATGCAGGAAACACTACTGTAGGTGGTCCATGTTGTTAGTGCAGCGAACACTGCTGAAGATGGTACCATTGTTAATGCAGTGAACACTGCTGAAGATGGTCCACGTTGTTAATGCAGTAAACACTGCTGAAAATGGTCCATGTTGTTAATGCAGCGAACACTGCTGAAGATGGTTCACATTGTTAATACAGCAAACAATGCAGAAGATGGTCCCATTGTTAACGCAGCGAACACTGCTGAAGATGCTCCACGTTGTTAATGCAGTAAACACTGCTGAAGATGCTCCACGTTGTTAATGCAGTGAACACTGCTGAAGATGGTCCACATTGTTAATGCAGTGAACACTGCTGAAGATGGTCCATGTTGTTAATGCAGCGAACACTGCTGAAGACTTAGCTCCTCATGACAGCTTATAGTTCTCTTCTATACTAAAGCTTATTGGTTTTCTCTCATTACCTTAAACCCATGTGACCTTATGAACAACTTTGACTGGAATTAACTGGTTTTCTACATCGCCATAAAACAGTGTTGTGCTTTGGATTCTTGAGAGAATTGGGTGCTGCATGAATCACTGGCTAATACAAAAAAGTATCAAACCTTTATATGCATTAAGATAACAAACTAAGCATAACTGCAAAATGAGAATTGTGCTATTTGAAAGGCAGTGTTAAATTAAAATGCAGCCACATCCATTAGTTTCACAATTTATTTTAGATGTTAACACTTAGAATTCAAGTTGCAAATTTCTGTTGCTATTGATTTATTTTTTGCTATATTTTTACCCCTGCTGCCTGCAGACCATCTGATCCTGTCTTGGTCAGTTGGCCCATTTTTTACCATCACAGGAGTAATAACTCATCAAGAGTGGCCCTCAATGAAGCAGCCATCAGAGGGGCTAAGATTTTCTGCTTAGCCCTAACACTTGTGCATATTTTTTTGCATCCATAGGATTGGTGTGCAATAGAACCTTTGTGATATACCCCATACCTCCATGTGACGTGATCAGTGGGCTATATCCCCCTATAGACAGTTATCTCCACATGATCACTGGTCTCCACCAAGGATTCTTCCGTGGACAGTGCACTCATGAGCATGCTCCTCCGCCCCGCCCCACCCATCTTTTCTAGTGGCACTCATTTTCTCAGCAGTGGACAATGAGCCAATCACAGTTTGCATTTAGGAGCCCCATCACCTAGTTAGTATTTAGGGTTCAGGATGCAGGACACAAATGAAACTAGAGACTTCTGGTTAAAGCACAGTGTAAGTTAGGTGAACTGAAAGAGAAGTAATGTTTCAAGGTAGCCTTTATGTGTTCTTGCAGTCATTCACAGTGGCTTAACTGACAATTGTACTTTTTACTGGGAAAATGGTCTTACTTGGGGTTAATGTCTGACTGACTTTAATTACTATATTATACCAAGCAAAACAAACAAAAAAACTCTAATGAGAAAAAGCAGTATAAAAGTAAAGTTGCCTGGTTTTGTTTTTAGAAATATAGTTTCCAGAAAAGTGCATGTTTTACCACAGTATGTAGCATTCATTTTGACCTCATTTAGACTTCTGTGTTCAGCCCTGAAAACTGCAGCTGAAGAGAGAGACATTAGACTAATGGATGACGTCCACAGGAAGGGTATGTAGATGGTGATACGACTGTGAAAGCTAGCTTGTAATGTCAGGCTGAGGGCACTGGGTATGTTACTGTATGTATGTAATTAAGGAAAAGAGGGTCTGGAAACATGAGGATGGCACACACTCACACACACGCACACACTCTCAAGAAGGCATCTGCAAAACTAGAACTAAGAAGAAATGGTGGGTGCAGAGGGAGAAGGTGAACTCTTTTTCATGGACTGGGCATAATGCATCAAAATGTATTATCCAAGAGTGTGTTATGGAATGTGGTTACTCAGAAGGGGTCAAGAAACATGCATGTCAGAGACAGAAGGGCAGAAGGAAAAAGGGGGGAGTGGGTATTCATATAGGAGCCAGCTAGTCTGAGTGGGTGGAATACAGAGACCAGCAGTTACCGTTTAGTCATAATATTCATGTAGTTGCTATGAATGCAGTAAAAGAGCTTTAAGTCCAGAGATATCAGAAATGTATTCATCCCATTTTGTTACCAAACTGCCTCTGCTTTGTGGAAAACATGTTGTAATGAAATTCAGTGACAGTTTATTTTAGACTACAGTTTTATTTTGTTATTGGTTTTCATATGTGCTACCATATTGTTCAGTAAACACAGGTTTTAGTCTACAGAAAGCAAGAGAAATAATTGCATAATGTCACAGGCTGCTGCAACACTTATATTACTGCATGGTCACTGTAAATATACATCAATAAAATACTGCCACAAGTTAAACTCAGTGAAGAAGGAGCATGACCATTGATCTGCCATTGAGTACTAAGTCTGAAAATTCGTAAGTATAGCTTTGTGTTTATGTATTATATTGCTGCTAGATTCCTGTATCTGCAACATTTATTTCACAGTCATAAATGCAGTCTAAAGACGGCTGTATTTTTTCTCAGTGCTCAGCCTCTGTAGGAGCAACTAAGTAGCTGGCTTCATTAAAAAGGGATTCTCTTAAATGAGGACATTCCTGATCTGTGTATCACCATAGCAACTGCTTAAACAGTACAGTGCTCTTTTAGATAAAATGCAGTTGCGTTCATCTGTCACTCTTGCCTCAGAAAATGGTTTGCTATTTAAAACACAATACCTAGAGTTGTCAACTTTGCCTTTATAGGTAGACAAGCATGTCTGCACTAAAATGCCTACTGATTTTCTGTCAGTTGATCAAATCCATGTATGCCAAAAAAATAACAGCCCTTAACGAATTTCACTGTACCAAGCTGACTCTTTGAAAGAAACACAGAAGAAAAATGCATAAAAAAATAGAAACAACCAATGTCTTGTCAACTTGCAGTTTTCTCATATTTCTTATTTTCCCATACTTAACCACCTTAAGTCACACTGGTGTCATCACCAAGGGACACCCTTCATATCTGAGACCCTTTGAAATATAAAGCCCTTCATTTTTTGGTAATCTAATGATCACAAGCCCCTTACACAAGTTACATGGCCACAGCCTCACCCTATTTGCTTACCTACATACAAGCTCGGGGACTAGCAAAGCCCTAGACTCACTCCCGCTACCAGCTCTTCTCTGCACTTCAATAAATGAACACAGACTGGAAAACGTACATGTACTCATATGTAAAATGTCAGTCAGTCACTAAACATTCACATGAGTGGCAGACTGCTCCAGCTGTTGAACTCAAGAAGAGACAGCTTTAGTGGCGGAGTACGGCAGGGATACATTCACCTAGGGAAGACTACTAAACTACTAGGTACATATTTAACCTTTGAAATTTCTGTCAGCAGCATCCTGAGACATTAGTCTGTTTCATCTGATCAAACTATACTTTGCCTTGCCACATTCAATAGCCTGTTTTACCTCAGCTTAGTTAGGCATAGAAACATGAAATGATCTCTTCACTTTCTAGAACTCTTTGCCTTTTGGATAGCATGTTGACGTACACTTGGTTTTTTTTAAAGTTCATATCCATGTCAAATACCATATGTTTGAACAAACAGCAGCATCAACTGTATATGTTTTACAAACTTTTAAATAACATGTATTTTTATGTTCTAAAATAACTGTGCTGCTGGTATTTTAATTGTTTTGTTATGCCTTTGCCTTTGGCTCAGGTCATAGCAGAAAGAAGGGTCTTTGCATCAGCCCACTTACCTAGTTAACAAATTACTAAATTAAGTAAATTATTATATACAATCTTTAGTCTGCGGTGGTGGTGCTGCGGTAGCGTTGTCGCCTCACAGTAAGACACTTTCCGGTTCGATTCTCAGCTAGAGCGTCTTCTGCATGGAGACATGCGTGAATGGGCGTACCTTCGTTGAAGGTTGTGCGTCAGGCCTGGCAAGCTGGTACGTAAAAATCAACTGCCAATCATTAGCGGACCAGAGTTCCACTGTGGTGACCCCTAACTGGGAAAAAGACACAAACAAACAATTATATACAATCTTTAATGATTCAGTCTTTACATAACAATAGTAATAATTAAAAGTGTATCTGTTTAAACAAAAAGATGTAAATCGTACAAAAATGGAGATGTCACATAGATAATCTTTTAACTCTTGGATATCAGACCTCAGTCTAGATCTGTTAATGAAACACTCAAGGCTATCCATGTGCTCTGGGCTCTCTTTCTAATTGTAACATTATTTCAAACCATTACTACTGTCCAATGTTGAACAGACCTTTCATTATTGCATATAGTCTACTGCATTATGTAATTTTCATCAAATTTCTTTCTTTCTTTATTTTTTTGTCTATATTGCTTGTGTTTGTTTGTTCCCTTATATATGTGTGTGTGTGTATATATATATATATATATATATATATATATATATATATATATATATACACACACATATATATATATATATATATATATACACACATATATATATATATATATATATATATATATACACATATATATATATATATATATATATATATATATATATATATATATATATATATATATGATTGCTCTTTAGTAACTCTTTTTCACCCGAGCTCAGTGTGAAAAAAGTCCATGCAGGTCAGTGTTCCACCCTGATTAACAAATATATCATTAAACGAATAAAAATAAAAAAATGACAGTCTGTCATAATATTTGAAGACCATGGGGTTGACAGATTTACCACAGAAAGTAAAACAAGATGGGTTGCCCATTGTGGAAAAACATACAAAAATAATGAATCTTATTACTTCCCAGGTTACATACAAAACATGAAATGCAGATGGAAAAAATTGACACTTGTGAAGTCCAGATGGTACTGCATCTAGACAATTTAGCACCTACCTTTTTTCGCAACATATATTCAGTTTTCATGAATGTAACTTTTCCTGATTTATACCACTTTCACAGATAATCTTTTGTCCAATTATTAATGTTCTTCTATTTGCCCATGCTTCCTTTTTCCTCATACCAGTTCTACCATATTAAACTCTTTCTGCCCACTTTTCATGTATGGTCGCCAAAAAGTCACTCTGCATACCAAATCTGGTCTAACAAGATCTGCACAATATCACTTTATTACTTTAGACTCTATGGAAATTACCCCCCCGAAGAGATGACGATACTTTATTTGGTTTCCCAACTGTACTACCTTTCTTTTTTGCATACTTTATTTTGCTTTATGCCTGCCAACTGTCTGAGACACCTCAACAGCTTCATTCTGTCTATTCATTCTCCATCCTGGGGAGGAGTTTGCATGTCCATCTATTCCCTTGTTCCGAAGAGAGTGTGGCCACAGGAAGGCCATCTTCCACATTTCCTTTTGTATGTCTTATTTTTCCCTATGCATCTCAAGAACACTGAAGGGCTGGGGCATACACTGGGTGCTTTGCAGGATCTGTCACTTGCTTCCACCAATGAAGCAACCCATGAGCAGCCCAGACCCACTCCCCTTGGAAGCAAATGCTTCCTGCTTGATCTCACAGTCTGTGTCACGCATGTCATGTGTATGCAAGTAATGTACCATACCCTTACTCTCAGGTGGGGGTGACTGGGCACTGCCTCATCATTCCTCTACCTCCCCAGTTGGCTCTTTCAGTGCCTGAGTTGCTGTTTGAACCTGGTACCAGAGTTACAGTCAGGTCTATATCATCACCATCTATACACTTACATCACACTGCATAACTAAGCATGACATATTCAAATCTCTTATGTCTTTGTACATCTGTTATTTCATTATTCAGCCTGTAGTGCATCACCTACTTTCTACTTTCTGACTACATCAAATTATAATTTATTTATTTATTAACAGGGTAAGTGGAAATGTGTAAGACCTTTTCCGGCTATGGTCAAGACCACAGGCACTGAGCTAGAATATACACAAATAATATTTACAATGTGTTTAATAGCTAAAATTTAGAAAGATGGTGTACATACAAGTTCTAGGATATATAAAGCTATACTGTAACTAATCATTACAAGTCCTTTGGTATATACAGCAGCCAATTTTTTTTAGTATTAACTCACAGTTATTAGTTAAAAGAATGAAGGCAAAATTAATTCTGGAAGCACAATCAAAAATTTAATTTCACTGTAGAATAATGTAGAATGCAATATAACAATAAATGGGTTATAATGATCTATGAAAAACATTTATTGTGAGAATCATTATAGAAAAATGTGTAGCACGCCTCTTTTTTGCCCTGCCATTCGTAAAATGTTTGATTTTTCTGGTAAATCACCAAGGATTACAGTCGGTCAGTAATCCCAGACATCAGAGCTTCATGCTTCTTATTGTTCAGAAAATGCATACTGATTCATAACATGTATTGTTCAATGCACAGATCACTGTTGCAATAGCCTAAGCTAAATGGGTCCTGTCGGCCAGCTTACAAAGCAAAGTGGCATCTTTCACCCTCTCCAACTGTGAGAAGCTTGATTGGAGCTCCATATAAAGATAACTGAAGTGCAAAAAAATTCAGTTTTTTTGCCAATGAAGAACACTCCTTCAGTGGGCCTCGTGGAATTCTTGGTCATCTAATGATCCTTCAAAGCTGGGCAGATACATTTCCTGTTGGGGAAAACCTTCTACTAATTTTATTTTTCTGAGTGACATTTTTGTTTTTCGGATTGAAATATATGGTTTAGTGAGGAAATTTACTGGTTTTTTTTTTTTTTGGACTATCTTTGCATTTGTAAAAGAGCATATATGTAAATAATTATGTGAACATTTTGAGTAAAAAAATTCTATTTTTAACAGCATGTTTACTCAAGTTTTGTGTAATTGTATACTGGAGACTGGATACTGTGCCTGTAGGGATTGTCAGCGCTTTACTTACCTAAGAACCACTTGTTCTGTACTTTACACTTTATTGTCCACTTCAGTGTATTTTTTTCTTGGCTTATTAATGGAATAGCTTCTGGTCTCTTGGTTTTACCTTCCCCTGTCCACAAGAAGAATGAAATTGTCAGGGAGTCTTTGGGTGTCAGGCCTGTTCCTCTTGTACCTCAGCCACTGGGGGATGGCTCTTCTGTGGTCACTTGTTGTTCTTCAGATCACTCATCTTTTTCCCCAGTTCTGTTGGTGTCACATATGACACCACGAAAGAAAGGGGGATAGCCATGTCTTCTACAGCTGCAAGGATGCCCTTGCTGAGTAAGAGAAAACTACTCTTATCAGTCTCAGGGGCAAGGGCAAGTGAATATTCTTCACTTAACCAAGGTAGTAAACCTGCTTCTAGTACTAGTATGCCTGCTGAGAGCTAGTCCTTTTCCATGGAGCTGCCAATGAAAGAGGAACATAGTGAGAAAACTTTCTGATATCCTGTTACTATTTCTGTAAACAGGGAAGATTTACTTGGATTTGCTAAGAAACCTATTGGTGCTTTTTCATTGTCTTCTGTTTCCTTGGACAAGAAAAAAACAATAGTTCCCTCTCTTGCTGACATTGATTTTCAGTCAGAAAAGCATGCATTACAGGGAGAGGGTTGTACCTCAGGAATTTCTTCACAATCTGAATATTCTGATGCTGAGGAAAGTAAGAGTTTTGATTTCTCTCATGAAGGTTTCTCCATTTCAGAATCTTTATCTGAGATAACATATTTTTTTCCAGTGGTAACAGAACAAATCCATATAGCACATGTAGCTCCCACTGTATTTCATGTGGAAGTAACAGACTGTAGTTTTCCATTACACCACAAGGTGGAGCTCCTTTTCAAACATATAAAAGACAATTTTGAAAGTGAAAAAGGATTCTGGAAGACTAGTTGAAGGAGGGAAGACTGACACACATAGCTGAAGGGAAAAAGGGCCTTGCAGCATGACTGGATTTTCTTTTCTAGTGTTTTGGGACAGGGAAGTGAAGTAGCAGATTGTGTCTGTCTCTTGCTGAAATCCTGGATATGGTATTTTGTGGAACCATGAGAGAAGTCTGAAACCAGTAGTTCCACACCTGCTATGATTCAGCAAGAAAAGGAGTTCCCTTGTGCCTAGAACCAAGAAGCCATAGATGATTACCAGAGTTCTGGTAGGTAATTTTCTACTTTTCTCATCAGAGAAACCATGGCGCCTGGTCACTAGGATATTCTCGACAGAGTGGTGAGAGGCTTTGGCCGTCATTTTATATTTTTATAAGATTGTGGTCCCCCCCCTTAATGCTTTGTGGATTACAAATAACTGGGATCCATATGAGCTCCAACTTCTGCCCCATCATGCAGGCAGCAAGACTGTAAGTAGTCACTGGCCAGTGAACAAGGTATAATTGAGTTTTCATAGTTGGTCTGTTTAGAATTGATCAAGAGGATAGAGGGTGTTAGTACTGCTGAATGACATTGCATTCTGTCATATTTGTATTGTGGCACTATAAGTCTTTATTGTTCAATGATAATGCATTTTGCCATGTTAGTACTGCTGCCTTAAAGAATCTTTAATGCTCAGTGACATTGCATTCTCTCATATTTGTATTGTGGCACTATAAATCTTTATTATTCAATGATAATGCATTTTGCCATGTTAGTACTGCTGCCTTAAAGAATCTTTACTGCTCAATGACATTGCATTTTCTCATATTTGTATTGTTATATTATAAATTCTCATTGTTCAATGACATTGCATTTTGCTCGTGTTAGTACTGCTGCCTTCAAGAATTTTGCTGCTCAGTGACATTGCATTTTCCCATATCTGTATTATTGTATTATGACTTTTTTATTGCTTAATGGCATTGCATTTTTCCTGTGTTTGTGTTGCTGCATTATAAAGCTTTACTGCTCATTGATATTGCCTTCTTTGTGCATGTTTGAATGTCAAGACCTTCTTCTGTTGAGTTCTAGGGAAGAGGGTGAATGTATGTTTTCATTGCATGCATATTCTCACCTTGCCTTATTGCTAACTGGTGCACTATTGAAATAGTTTGTTTATGGTTGTGCTATTACCTTTTTAAACTAGATGTGTCACCTAGAATAAAATCTGTCCCTCTTGCCACCTTGGTGTGTTGGGCCTAATAGGGGTGTCACCAGAGTCAGCTAGGAAGGAACCCATATCTCTTCAGCTACACCTGTGGGTGCGCTACATTTGGGGGCTCGTCTGGGATTGCCTGTACTGCCTTGGGCTCCCCCCTATTCCCCTGTACGTGTGGAAAGCAAATCCAGCAGAAACATGAACCCAGAAGCTGCAGTTTCACTGCCCATAAATACAATAGGGCCTGAAGTTTTGAATACTTTAGGAAGTATTGTAGAAAAATGCTTAAAGCCTACACAGCCATTCACTGGGTTTGGCTAGCACAAATTGCGTTTCTTTTCTGGCAAACAACCCACACCTCAGGGAGAGGAAGATTTTGAATCTTGGATGGATCAGGCCTCACAAGCCCTAGAGGAGTTGGATATCCCAGAATGTCAGAAGAAGCAGTGGATAGCTGAAAGTCTAAAGGGATTAGCTGCGGATACCATATGCAACCTAAGGATGGGTAAGCAAGATTAGACGGCCAAGGACTATTTAGGAGTACTGCAGGATGTGATTGGAAGGACAGAGAGTGTTGCTGACCTACTATATCAATTTGAACATACATACCAAGAAGTTGGTGAGAAACTATATGATTACATTAAGCAATTAGATAAAATGCTCCACCAGAGCATCCTAAAGAAGGGGGTGGATCCAAAAGTAGCTGACCAAGTACGGATCGGACAAATTTTACAAAGAGCTCAAGCTATGGATCCCATTGTGTGGAAAATGAGGATGAGAAATAGGGAAGAGACTGTAACTTATTCTCAGTTGGTTAAAGAGGTGAGGGAAGAGGAAGCCCTGTTGGAAGCCAAATCTCAGTGTTCAACAGCAACTAAAACAGTAAGTGAACACCAGCAGGAGCCTGTAGCCATACTCACTACTCAAACAGGAGTCATGGCCTAGACTGTCTGCAATTTAGAGGTGTCACAGTTGCAGATGCAGGTGTCTTTCCTGACCGACGCCATAGCTCAAGTCACTAATATAGTTGCAGAATTACAGAAAGTCGTGGTAACTTTAGCTGAAGGGAGGAATACATCAGCTAGAACCTTCACAAAGGGACTCAGGGAAGAGCCGAATCAGCCAATGCTCAGAGTTCCTACTGGATTTTGTTTTCACAGTGGAAATGCAGGGCATATAAAGCAACAGTGTCCTAATGCAGAGAACTTGAAAAGAGTGAACGAACTATTATTGGCTAGTGCAATGCAGGGAAACTTTAAAGGGCCTCAGTGAAGGAGCCAGCTGAGTGCCCAGTTACAAAGAGCTCCATAAAATCTAACATCAAGAAACAGCATCCTGGATCTCGTGTCCACAATAACCCTTGTAATAGGGGGGAGGGAGAGAGAGACTACCTACTATGCACACATCTAGCTCATTTGAGGTGAACAACTGAATTTGAAAGCCATCTCGGCCAAAATCTCAGCATCTCAGATTGCAAAGCATTACTAAGCAAGAGTCTTATCCGTTAAAATGCTAAGGTCAACTGGTGGTACCTCAACCACATGCTGACTGCCGTACAGCTGAACAACACCGGAAATAGAAACTACCCGATGGCTTACTGGGACCGTCCCCTGTCATGTCAGTAAAAATAGGAGTGTATAGTAAAGCAACTGTTGGATACTGGTGCACAAATCACCATTCTGTACAGAGACTTCTGCCAAAAATACTTAAAGCATTTGCCACTTGAAAAGTTAGAAGATTTGGAGATCTGGGGGCTAAGTGATACAAAGATCTCTTATGATGATTATGTCTCACTCAAGTTAGAATTTTCCACTTCAGTTGTTGGGTCAACAGAAGTTTTTGAAACACTCGCTGTTGTGTGCCCCAGGGGACAAATACTGACCTCGTCAGAAGAATGCTAATGCCTCAGTTGACCCAGGAACACCCAACACTACATCCTCTCCTGAGACCAGTTTTCTGTGCCCTTCAAAGGGAGAAGGATAGTAAGAAAGATGAAATTGGTCATGTGTGGACCCTGTCTGGGAAAGAGCATATAATTCATCCTGGTCAGGTCACCTGCTTGAGAGCCAAAGTGAGGATGTGTGGACAAACAGTTTCCTCTCATCTCATGATGAAAATGGATCCAGAAAGTGACTTGCCACCAGGGTTGGAACTAGTCCCAGAAGTTTGGCCTGTGGACAAGTTAAAGCATCCTTATGACACATTGCCTGTGGGGTTGAAAAATAAAGGAAGTACTCCCATTGTCCTGCATTCACAAGTGTGTTTCAGAAATGTTTATGCTGCCACTCCCTTACCTGCTTCTGTGTTGACAAGGAATGAGAGCAGAGTCAATGAGTTGAAGCTGGAAGTTATTGAGATAGGAGGTGGTATTTTGCCCCCTGAGTGGCTAACCAGAGTTAAAGAGCTACTAATGAAAAAGAAAAATTGTGTTTCTACTAGTGAACTAGATGTGGGTGGTGCAAAAAGTGCAGAACACTGAATAAGAGTAAAAGAGGACTGGCCCTTCAGGGAATGTTCCAGAAGAGCAGCCCCAGGAGACCTGGAGGACTTAAGAAAACATTTGGAAGAACTAAAAGCCGCAGGGATAATTCAAGAGTCAAGAAATCCATATGCCTCTCCCATTGTCCTTGTCAGGAAAAAGAATGGGTCAATTCGCATATGTGTTGACTATCATACTCTGAATCAGCGAACCATTCCAGACCAGTACACAACTCCCTGGATTGAAGATGTTCTTAATTGCCTGGTGGGCATTAAATGGTTCAGTGTGCTAGACTTAAGGAGTGGATACTATCAAATCCCTATGCACCCAGAAGATAAAGAGAAGACTGCTTTCATCACTCCTTTGGGATTTTTTTGAGTTTGATCACTTACCTTAAGGTTTATCAAATGCACCGGCAACTTTCCAGAGAATCATGGAAAGAACAGGTGGAGACATGCATCTCCTAGAAGTCTTAGTCTACCTGGATGACATCATTGTCTTTGGGAGGACCCTAGAGGAGCACGAAGAAAGACTAATGAAGGTATTGGACAGGAATGAGAAGGAAGGCCTGAAGCTGCCATTGGACAAATGCAAGTTCTTCCTACCTTCAGTGACCTATGTGGGACATGTAGTGTCTGCAAATGGAATATCCACAGATCCCAGCAAAGTTGAAGTGGTGACATCTTGGCCCAGACCCAAAACTATCACAGAGCTGCGATCTTTCCTGGGGTTCTGCAGTTAATATAGAAAGTTTGTGGAAGAATTTTCAAAGATAGCAAGACCCCTCAACCATTTGCTCCAAAATGATGAGAAAGCAGATGAAACAGATGAAAATAACCTTGTGAAAAAGCCTAAGGGACTGAGAGGTCCTAAAGAACTAATCGAGAGTCATTGGGATCCTGAGTGCCAAGAGTCTTTTGAACAGCTTAAGTATTGCCTCACACATGCCCCTATGCTGGCATATGCTGACTCTACAAAGCCATACACTTTACATGTGGATGCTAGTAGGGATGGCTTAGGAGGAGTCCTTTACCAGGAGAATGCCAAGAAGCTGAGACCTGTGGCTTTTATCAGTCGGAGTTTATCCCCACAGAAAGAAACTACCCTGCACACAAGTTGGAATTCCTTGCCTTAAAGTGGACGGTAGTGGACAAGCTGCATGACTATCTTTATGGGGCTGAATTTGAAGTGCAGACTGACAACAATCCTCTGACATACATCCAGACCACTGCAAAGCTAGATGCTACTGGCCACAGATGGATGGCAGCTCTATGCAACTATAATTTCAGTTTGAAATACCGCCCAGGAGACGAAAATGGAGATGCTGATGGTCTGTCCAGAAGACCTCAGGGAGATTTACACCCCGACGATGAATGGGTGGAAATTCCAGCACCAGGGGTGCGAGCTATGTGTCATACTGCAACCTGCTATCAACACACTGAATGTTGAGCCCAGAAGTTTGGTCTGTCTGCAGCATACCCCAAGCTTACTGTAATCTGGTCACTTTGCAGGCTTCATCACTACCAACTTTGAGTAACAATAACCTTAGGAGAGATCAAAGAGAAGACCCCTTAGGTCAGCTGGTAGTAGGTGCTTTAGAGAAGAAACAAGTTAATATGCTTTGCATGGGATATTCATCCTCTGGCAAGACTTTTGGTCAAAGAATGGGACAGACTCCAGATACAGAATGAACTAGTGTATAGGAGATCTCCTAGTGCACTCAGCAGTGAAAAATGGCAGTTGTTGCTTCCTCAGAAGTATAGAGAAGTAGTACTCCGGTCATTGCATGATGAACATGGTCATCTCTGTTATGACAGAACTATGGGTCTAGTACGAGACAGGGTCTACTGGCCATGCATGAAGCAAGATGTTGAGGATTATTGTTGTACATGTCTTTGTTGCATTCAGAGAAAGACTGTGCTGACCAGAGCTGCCTCATTGGGTCAAATGGAAAGTAGTGGACCCATGGAACTGGTCTGTATAGATTTTCTGTGCAGTGAACCGGATGAAGGTGGGATAAGTAATGTGCTGGTGGTGACATACCACTATACCAGGTACGCTTAAGCATTTCCCACTAGCGATCAGAAAACTATTACAGTGGCAAAACTACTAGTTGAGAAGTTCTTTGTACACTTTGGCCTGCCAAAAAGGATACACTCTGATCAAGGATGTGATTTTGAGACCAAGCTTGTCCATGAATTACTCGCTCTGTTGGGAGTCCAAAAAAGCCGCACCACTCTTTATCATCCTCAAGGGGATCCTTAGGCTGAGCGTTTCAACAGAACTTTACTAGACATGTTGGGGACACTATCTGCTGAGAAGAAGAGTCAATGGAGTAAACATGTAGCCAAAGTGGTGCATGCTTACAACAGTACTAAAAATGATGTTACAGGATTCTCGCCTTACTTCCTAATGTTTGGAAGAGAAGCTCATCTTCCTGTTGACGTCATCTTTGGAGTCACAGCTGATGATACACCAGTGCGATCTCACAGCAGTTATGTGGAGAGACTCAAGAAGAACCTCAGACAGGCTTATGAGCTTGCTGAAAAATCAACAGGACAAAGACATCAGCGAAACAAGGCTCACTATGACAAAAAAGTAAAGATGCATGACTTGCAGCCAGAGGGCAGAGTTCTTTTGAGAAATTTGGGACTCGAAGGAAAGCATAAACTGGCTGACCGCTGGGGATCTGAGATTTACATAATTTGTTCTCAGCTACCTAATATCCCTGTCTACCAAGTTTGCCCTGAGGGGAAAGAAGGACCCATAAAACCTGGCACCAAAACAACTTAATGCCTTTGGAAAAATCAGTGAGACTCATGAATCCGTAACCCAGAATGGCTCAGCAGAAGCCTAACTCAAGGCAATCCAGAAGGCTAAGGTGGAGAGGAAATATCCTCTCCAATGTTCAAGAGCCCTCCTGCTGAAGGAGAGGAGGACAGTGATGATGGCTGGGGTTTCAGTGGGCTTTTTTATGAGGATGTTCAAGACCTTGTGGGCTGTAATCTCAATGTAAATGTACTGGAATTCATTCCTTGTCATTTTGAGCAGCCCAGACCTAACAATAGACTAAGTAATGTTTATGTGCCTCTTGCAGGACCTGATACTGATGGAGGCCCTGCTATGCAAACTTCAGAAAATAATGCTGAGGATAGTCATACCGTTATGGAAAATGAAAGTGAAGTTATACAAGAGGAGATCTTAGAAGTAGACAATATGCCTACTGAAGAACTAGACATTGAATGTGATGTGAGTGACAAACCTTCCAAGCAAAATTCCTAAGCTGTCTCTTCCGAACCAAAACTGCAGAGACTGATTCGGCCCCCACAGAGACTTACCTATAACAGTTTGGGACATAGTACACAAGTACCTGTGACCATAGCTCATCAGAGGGTCTGTGCTCATAATCCCTTTGACTCCTACTCCAGTGGTAACACCCCATCCCAAGTTAAGCATAAGGCTGATTACCCTTGGTGGAAGGTACCTTTTAAATGCAAAAATATTGCTCAGTTGATGGTGCATTAGTGTTTGTAAATATTTTCTTCTAATCTACCTTTGATTTGGGGGGACCCAAGATTTTCAAGTGGGGGGAGAGTGTAGCTCCCACTGTATTTCATGTAGAAGCAATAGACTGTAGTTTTCCATTACACCACAAGATGGAGCTCCTTTTCAGGAATATAAAAGACAATTTTGAAAGTGAAAGAGGATTTTGGAAGGCTAGCTGAAGGAGGGAAGACTGAAACATGTAGTTGAAGGGAAAAAGGGCCTTGCAGCATGACTGGATTTTCTTTTCTAGTGTTTTGGGACAGGGAGGTGAAGTAGCTGATTGTGTCTGTCTCTTGCTGAAATCCTGGATATGGTATTTTGTGGAATCAGGAGAGAAGTCTGAAACCAGTAGTTCCATGACTGCAGTGATTCAGCAAGAAAAGGACGTCCCTTGGGTCTAGTACTGAGAAGCCATAGATGATTACCAGTGTTCTGGTAGGTGATTTTCTACTTTTCTCATCAGAGGAACCATGGCGCCTGGTCACTAGGATATTCTCGACAGAGTGGTGAGTGGCTCTGGCCGTCATTTTATATTTTTATACGATTGTAGTCCCCCCTTAATGATTTGTGGATTACAAATAACTGGGATCCATACGAGCTCCAACTTCGGCCCCTTCATGCCGGAAGCAAGACTGTAAGTAGTCACTCACCAGTGAACAAGGTATAATAGAGTTTTCATAGTTGGGATCAAGGGGGTAGAGGGTGATAGTGCTGCTGAATGGCATTGCATTCTGTCATATTTGTATTGTGGCACTATAAATCTTTATTGTTCAATGGTAATGCATTTTGCCATGTTAGTACTGCTGCCTTAAAGAATCTTTACTGCTCAACAACATTACATTCTCTCATATTTGTATTGTGGCACTATAAATCTTTATTGTTCAATGATAATGCATTTTGTCATGTTAGTACTGCTGCCTTAAAGAATCTTTACTGCTCAATGACATTGCATTTTCTCATATTTGTATTGTTGCATTATAAATTCTCATTGTTCAATGACATTGTATTTTGTTCGTGTTAGTACTGCTGCCTTCAAGAATTTTGCTGCTCAATGACATTGCATTTTCTCATATCTGTATTGTTGTATTATGACTCTTTTATTGCTTAATGACATTGCATTTTTTCCCGTGTTTGCATTGCTGCATTATAAAGTTTACTGCTCATTGATATTGCCTTCTTTGTGCATGTTTGAATGTCAAGACCTTCTGTTGAGTTCTGGGGAAGAGGGTGAATGTATGTTTTCACTGCATGCATATTCTCACCTTGCCTTATTGCTAACTGGTGCACTGTTGAAATAATTTGTTTACCATTGTGCTATTGCCTTTTTAAACTAGATGCATCACCTAGAATAAAATCTGTCCTCTTGCCACCTTGGTGTGCTGGGCCTAATGGAACCCATATCTCTTCAGCTACACCTGTGGATGTGCTACACACAGAAAATGTATTATGATGTGTTACACCTAGAAATGCTAAATTCTGTAGCTATTCATCCTGTATTGCCTACTTAAGACAATATTTTCTCATATCTTCTTACTTACCTGACAGCCTCCTGCTCATAAGAAATTTTACAGGTTGTAAAGTACTTCAGACTCCTAATCATTTGTTACCAAATCCTAAAGCAGACACAACTGTGATGTCTCTATCCAAAACTGCTTCTGCTAAATAGTTTACTACTGCTAACCCCATTCCCTCTTACAAGGATAGAAAAGCAATGGATAAGTCAGGGAAGAAAATACGTTCCTCTAGCACTTTGACTTCCACTGTGAAGTGCATATGCTAACATTTATATTTTTATCTTTCGAGAACTTGCAGAGGTTAGCCTTCTTTCTTCTGAGGTAAAACTAATCATTGGATGCCTATGTTATAATTGCTTTGCAATAGTTCTTACTAAGCACATTTTAAAGTGTGTGTATGACATTACTGATTCCTCCTTTAAAGCTGCTGCTTCTGGATCACTAATGAGGAGACTGCCTTGGCTTCATTTGCAAACTCTTCCTGAAGATGGCAGAACTGAAAATTTTAATTATCCCTTAGACAAGGAGGTTCTGTTTGGTCTTTTTGCAGCTGACGTATTAAAGAAGTGCAATGAAAAGGAAAAGTTAATACAAGGAGTGACTTGGATTTTTCAACCCTCCTTGCTTAAAGGAAATAAGGGTTTTCCCTCTCCCGCATCTCCAGTTTTCAATAAGCAACTTTAAGCACCAAGGTGGTGGCAAACAAGATTTTAAAAAGCAATGGCAAGGAGGTGGCAAGAAGAAAAGAAAAAGCTAAAAAACCCCACCAAAAAACAAACAAAAAAAAACAAAGGGCAATCCTGTCAATCAATATGACTGTTGATTTGCTAATGCCACTCCCCGTTCTCATCCTTTCAACTTTTCCATCTCTCTCTCAGACTTTATCTTCCTTTGTGGCATCAGAATGTTACAGACAGATGGGCTCTGAATGTAATTCACTAGGGTCACACTTAGCAATGGGAGTCCCTTCCTCCTTCCCAGAAGATTCATCCTTGCCCAGTGAATCAAGTTTCTCTCTTTCCTCCCATTTTTCACCAGATGTTGAAATTCAAGGGCTTTTCTGATACCAAAAAAGGAAGGCTTCTGCAGGCCTGTATTTCACCTTTACTTTCTAAAATGTTTTTGTCAGGATTCCAAAGTTCAAAATGTTATTCCTTCAGTCACTTCTTCCTTTAATCCACCCTCTATCCTTCATGGTAAAGTTAGATTTACATGATGCATGTCATCACATTCCCATTGGCAAGCAGTTCAGGCATTTTTTGCAGTTTGTTTTATCTGGTTTACATTATCAGTTCTCTGTCTTACCTTTTGGACTGCCTACAGCACCAAGGGTATTTGCAAAGTGTCTTGCCCTAATTATTGCTTATTACAGGCCTCAAGGAGTTCATATCTTTCCATATTTGGATGATTGTCTTATCTTTGCAGACTCGTTTTCCAGTTGTCAAAAGTCTTTACAAACTGCCCAGAATTTTCTACTCAGTCTAGGTTTTCAAATCAACATTCAGAAATATTTTCTCATCCTTTCCACATAATTGTTTCCTGGGATATCTATTAGATTCTGTCCTGGGAAGAGCCTTTCTTATTCCAGGCAAATTAGAAATGTTACAGCAGTTCTTCTTGAGATTTTTTTCCAAACAAAGCCATGAACCTGCAAGGGAATTTCTCAGTATTTTTGGGGTACATGGCATGTATGACTGTTATGCTCCTCCTGGCCAGTTCCTTAGATTTATTGCATTTTGAATTGGATTAAACATCTACACCCTTATCGTTTCAGATGCTGGTTTTGGGATTTGTAAAATGGGAGATTCTTTGATGGATAGACAAGATCTCTTGAAATCCAAATCTCCTGCTCTCCCTTCAATCTCCCATACAGTCTGCAACTACAGATGCATCGTAGTTGGTGTGGAGTGCAGTTTCCAATGGGGGTAAAAGTGCAAGTTCTGTGCAACCCTTCAGACAGACAGATAGGCAGACCAAAGGGGTAAAAGTTCAAGTTCTGCAGAACTCTTCAGACAGACAGACAGACAGACAGAAGCACATAAATGTCAGAGAGAAGTTGGCAGCAATCAGTGCTTTGAAATGACATCTGCAAGTGAATGCAGGAAACACTACAGTGATGTGTTACATTAACAAATAATTAGGTACCAGATCCTACCCTCTTTTCAGACTGGGAATAATAGCCTAGGAGATTTCAACTGAACTCAGTATGACTGTGTAGGCTTCATGCATTCTGTCAAAATAAAACCGGATTGTAGACAGACTTAGCAGGACCAGGACAGACATCCACAAATGGAAACTTCATCATGGGATCTTGCAAGAAATGATCCAGCTATTGGAACATCTCATGTAGATCTATTTGTCCCCGTGTAGAACAGGATTCCTTGTAATCAGGCTTGGAAGACAGATGCCTGCTCATTCCCATGGACATGATTGCGCCTGTATATTTTTTCCACCCTTTTCAGTGTCATCCATGGTTCCTCTGAAGATCCAGAAGGATGCTCCAAAAATTGTGCTGGTGACTCCCTTTTGTCCCAGGCAACAGTGTTTCTCCCTTCTTTTCAGTCCACAAGATTCCCCACAGACTGGATTTGTTTACACAAGACAAATGACTCATTTGATTCATCTCAAGCTGAAAAATCTTCAGCTGCCTGAATTATAGAATTGTAATACCTTTTTGGCACTTTTTTTTCTGAGGACTTTCAGCAGGTACTAAAGGAAGTAACAGAAAACTGCTACTAGGAAATCATATATGTGTAAGTGAAACAAGATTTTCTAGTTGGTGCCAATTCAAAAACCATGACCCTCTTCAAGCCCAGTTGCCTCTTGTTCATTATTATTTGTGTGAGTTATTCTCCTCTGGTCTTTCTCCTCTGTTGGCCATTTCTGCTTGTATGTGCTTTGACCTCCCACTTCTAATTATGCTGAAGTTAAACAGTTTTTGAAAGAGATGTTGCAGATTCGTCCACCTAGGAAACAGGTGGCTCCTCCTTGAGATCTAATATTTGTACTTGAAAAGTTTCCTCTGTCTCCATTTGAACCAGCTCATCAGGCCAAATTGAGGTTCTTAACATGGAAGACTGTTTTACTCGTTAATCTGGCATTTTCTAGGAGAGTATCTAAGTTACAGGCTTACCTCATTTTTCACAAGAACAGGGTTTCTTTGAGAGCTAATCTTTTTTATGCCTAAAGTGGTCTCAGAGTTTATTTTAACCTCCCTGCCTTCTTTTCTGAAACCAAGAATAAGGGAGAAAGATTCTTCACACTCTGGATGCTCACAGGCATGTTCTACTTAGAAAAAACTCAAGTTTTCAGGAAAGCTGATCAGCTGTTTGTATCCTACAAGGGTAAGAGGAAAGGATGACCAGTGTCAAAGCTGACCATTTCTAGGTTGTTGTTTCATTGTATTGCTTTTTGTACATTCACTATAATAAGCCATTTCCAGACAGGGTTAGAGACCATTCCACAAGGGCTTTTGTTTCTTCAGTGGCTTTGTGGAAAAAGGTAGACTCTAGAAGTATTAACGAGGTAGACTCTAGAAGTACTAAAGAGACAGATTCTAGAAGTATTAAAGATGTAGACTCTAGAAGTATTCTAGAAGCATTAACTTGGTCCACTGTCTATACACACTTTTACAAAACACTACAAACTGGATTCCTTTCTATGGTTCATAAAAGGCTTTGTTAGATCCATTCTCCAGTGGCTCCTGGAGTATTAGTTTAATGGCCTTCTCCCTTTGTTAGTTTTCCAAGGTATACTGATCTACCAATTTAGCTTAGGATATGAAACAGTGATATATACAGTGAACATAGCATAGCTGTGGAAATAAACTTACCACAATAGATGCTCAAATAGATCATTGCTGCAGTAGCCTCTTCTCCCGCCAGACCCCTTCTTTGCTTGTTTTTTTTTTTTTTTTTTAATTTTATTTTATTGCCAGGATGCAGATGTTTCATCCTTTTATACACAGTTTACTTTTGGGTTTGTTTCCTAGCATTGCTCTGCTGGGGCATCTGCCTCACTCCTGAGCAAAAATGCTCTGAAGATTTTTTTGTTCCAACTGTCTTTATATGGAGCTCTGCTCAAGCTCCAGATAGATGGAGTGTGTGGAAGGCTCCCTGTAGCTTTTTATGCTGTCTGGTCACTGATGGGTTGGACCCATTTACCTTGAGCTACTGAAACATTAATCTATTAGAACATCTACTGTTATGATAACTTTACTTATGCAACTGTATTTTTCTATTAACTTTTAAAGTGAACTAAAGTAATACTTTAAAAAACTCTGATTTTAGGCCTTTGCCCCCCCCCCCATTTTTTGCTTTGCCTAGAAATCCTATGTAAAGAAGTTGAAAGTTATTGTATGTTGATGTTAAGTCAAAAGTAAAGTACACAGTCCTTGGAAGAAAAAAATTGCAAGTATTGCTATTAATAGCTTGGTGAGCATGCAAATTACAGGTATGAGTGGTGCAACTCTGATTTTCCCACCCAGTGTTCCTAAAACATTTGCAGTGGTAGCTGTCTATAAACAGCTTAATTAATTTTTTTTTGTGGAAGCTTAACTAATGTAAATCACTTTCAGTCTGTGTAAGATCTGGGTAGGGAGAGTATTCTAGGCATCTGGTGTGATTTTCGAGAAGGCCCTTTCTGAAATTACTAAATTATACAATGGCTTAGTGAGAGAGAGATTGCTTCTAACACTATCTGTTAATGAATAAGGAGTGTTTTTAATTTCAAGTAAACTAGCAAGTGGTGGGCAATAACCCATATGCAGTAATTTGGCTGTAGAATGATTAAGAAGCATTATAGCACAATCAGGAACTTTAAGCTTTATCAGATTCTTGTAGTGATAGTCCATCTGAGACCTCACCTCATCCGAATTAACTATATTCAGCTCAGCACAACGCATATGTGGCCAACACCAATCTTTCCAACATATGGAGAGTCTGCACATGCTTAAATTGACACTAAGCAGTGAACAGTGCAGTGACATCAGCTCAGTGCATTCCAGTACAGTGGCATAAAGTGCACAGCTGCATGCACACTACAACAGCAAATCAGAACAGCTGTATGGGATATGAAGAGAAAGTTACTCAACTGAAGGAAAATGTACCTCTGTGGGTAAAAACACTTTACTGACAATAAAGAAAGGTGTGTGTGTTTCTTGATGCAACTGTTTGTATGTGTCTGCTTACAAGCTGTATTTATGAGCAAGTGCCCATAGTAAGTCAGGATCACAACTACAGTTTCTGCTGTTGTGAAGGAATTGTACACAAACAGTGAAGCATAGCTACAACAGCACATCTCGGTGACATGAGCGATGTGCTGTGCTGTATATAATGTTCTATCTCCTTCCGTTTGTGTTGGTCTGCTCTGATTGCAGGACGAGCACAACTGTATCAATTGACACGATGAACAGGCTAAGAAGAACCCATAGCCTACTTTTCCAGGCATCCATCTACCTCTGCTTCCTTGGGAGACACTGGATAGTCATATCTGACTCCTTCCCAAACTGAATAGGTCATGCTGGTGGCAGCCACCCCACTTCCTGTGTCCATGCTTAATAATGGAATTTTAGCAGGTGTCTGGTGGTGTGCTGTAGCAGTTCTGAAATCTGCCTGAAGACAAATATGACAGCATAGCCAGGTAGGAATGACATGGCTATCAGCATCCTAATATGCAGTGTAAACCTGGCCATAAGGGAATCTATGTCACTCTGCTGTGTCTGCTGCCACGTGACCTGTCCAAGATGAAATAGGCAGTGTATGATGGAGGACTTTGAAAACTTCCCACGAGCAAATTATATTGTGACTGTTTCAAACTTTATAAGCAAGTAGGGGGGGGTTAAGTGTGTGCCTAGGTCCTATGATGAGCTTACATGGTGGTGTATTTAGCTTCTGTTTTCCTGCTTATCAAGACATAAACTGTGGGTAATTCCTGATGACCAAGTGTCTGCAGTGTAGACATGGTGGGTGTAGAGTTACCTGCATACCACAGACTTTATGGAGAAGGTTGCAAGACCCATTATCGAGTACAATGCCCCCTTTGGCATGTACCTTACCAAGCAATTGCAGCAGTGGGAGAGACCACAGAGGTTCCTGACCAGGAAAATCCAGGGTCTTAAACACCTATCCTATACAGATAGGTTAAAAGCCCTGTCCCTGTACTCAGTCTCGTACAGACTGCTCAGAGGTGACCTGTGTTTGGCATATAAGGCCATCTCAGACTCAGCCTTGATGGAGTTGTTGCATATCCATAAGTCAGACTCCACTCATGCAACCCACACACAAGGTCTCAACCTGATCCGTGACATTAACAGAACTTGCTGGCGGGATAGATTTGTGTACCAATGACTCCCCCATCTGTGGAATAGACTCCCTCTCCATGTCAAGCAGAGTACCTCACTAGCCCCGTTTAAGAGGAACCTGGACGACTGGATGGGAAACAGAAAATATACCCCTGGGATCCCACCTGTGTTCCTGCTGGACAGGGAAAACAGGTGCTGACTTTGTGGGAGCATGGGTGAAATTCTTGGCTAGGCTTATAAGGGCCTCTGGGCCAATAGGCTAGTATCATCCTATGAACCTACAGGTGAAGGATGGCTAATGTACGCAGTTTGTGCTCAGTAATTAGCAGAGGGATTATGGTATTTGTTTCAGGGACCTCATGCATTCACTGGAGAAAGGTGTCTGCCTTGTGTAAATACTCCACACTCTGTGCATACTTTATGATGTATGGTTGGCTCACATGCAGACAGGCAGTGCCTGTCTTTTCCTGACCAAGTTCCATATCTGGCTGCTACTAGAGGGCATGCGCAGTAGTATGTCACAATGGTGTTGTTCAGCCCACCATGCACAATCATATTGGGGACATCATTACTGCAGCTGACCCTGTCCTGCATTTGTGTCTCTTTCATTAGTGTGGGTACTTTAGATGCATGTGGTCCATGCTGGTGAGCTGTGGTCTTCACCAACTCCTCCCTGCTGGTGCTTAAAACAATAACCAATGCTCCTGTGCATAACTTCTGCCATTTCAAATTACACACCCAGTAGCTAAAGCAGCTGTTTTGTCATTTTAGGTAAAAGACATAGCAGTTTTATACTACTTTCCCATTTTCTTTGTGAAACTGGATGGTGTTATGCATCTCCGTGATCATTCCAGGGATGTAGTCTGTGTAGACAGGGGAGGGCAGCCACAGTGGTGCAGCGGTTAGCGTTGTCGCCTCACAGCAAGAGGTTCTCCGGTTCAATTCTTGGCTGGGGTGCCTTCTGTGTGGAGTCTGCATGTCCTCCCTGTGGTCACTTGGGTTTCCTCTGGGTGCTCCAGTTTCCTCCCACATCCCAAAGACATGCAGTAGGTGGATTGGACACTCTAAATTGGCCCTAGGTGTGAGTGTGTGCGTGTGTGTGCCTTCTGTGGAAGGTTGGGCACCGGGCTGGCAACTCAACACCGTAAAACTCCTCTGCCAATCATGAGCAGACAGATGATCCACTGTGGCGACCCCTAACCGGGAAAAGCCAAAAGAAGAAGAAGAAGTCTGTGTAGACAGGGGTAGGAGTGTCAGAGCTTGGCACGTTCACTATGAGTATGCAGATGACTCCTTGTACTGCTGCACTGTTTACTACTGCCAGTTCACTGACCTGAGGATCAGGTGTGTCAACTGCAGACATGTAATTCTAGGGTATGCGACAGGTCATTGAATAGTAGAATATAGAAAGTCATAGTACTGAATGCAAAATCCGGAAATGCAAAATGATGAAACTTTACTGTGTTGAACTAAAAATACCTACAAATCACATACATGTGCAATATAAGTGTACTGCACCAATATACAGCACAGTTAACAAATAATATCACTTCCCTGTTAGTGAAACTTGGAGGGAGCAAGTGCAGCTCTATACACATGTAAGGGAGTGAGTATTTTGATTTTAACAGTTTAATATTTCAGCATTTTAAGATTTCTACTGTGTACTTTCCTTATTATGACTTTCAGTGCATTGCTTTTCAGTAACTTGACTTAGACCCTTAATTCTGTTACCCAATCCTGAGATGGACTGCAAGCAGCCGGGAGAGGTGGCTTATATAGCTGTCATTCAGGAGGGGTTTAGCCACAAGGCTGTAACCAGACATCAGGTTTCCAGAAGTCGCTGTTGCTCAACAGGGGGCAAGGGAAGGTAATATGTCACATTTTACTGAAAGATATAAATGTTGTGTTCTGAGTTCAATGTGCTAGGAAGCTCTTATACTACTTTTGGGATTAATAGCTTCAATTCAATATATGTTCTAGCTTCAAATGTCAGAAAGCCAGTATGCTTCAGGTGTTTGATCACTTTATTACTGCAAATCAGTGCAGGGGTCCTAAAGATAAGGTCGTATGCAGTAGTGAAAGTGATGCTGTTTGTGTACTTTGTTTGAGAGGGGCCTAATTGTTACCTTGTGGCTATTTGACAGTCTGTTAGCAGTAGCAAAGTGCATAGTTGCTGTTTCCCATCCATTTGCACAGGAGGGGAAATTGTAAGTGCAAATCCTGGAATAGCAAGCCTGAATTTATGAAAAAGAGGACTTATATAAAGTAAGTTCAAAACAACTGTGTCCCAGAGTATTCCCTTTTTATTTTCTAAGGTATAATGAACTTGGAGTTTGAATATAAAATATCGGTGAGGGGAGGTGCAGCCCCCCTTCATTGTTGGAATATAGGGGCTTGCCCCCTGTAAAATATAACTTTAAAGGACAGCAAGGATTGTCAGCATTCACTGTTCTCCTTTGTTGCTATCATAAAATTATGTGCTTGCAGTCACTGTAAGTGGGAGTGTATGCTAATGATGAAAATTTGGCATCTATTGACAATTTCAGCATTATGGTTGTGAGTGTCCACACACGCACATATGCGCGCATGTGTGTGTGAGTGTTTGCAGGTTAGTAGGACTAAGAGAAGGGGATAGATTTTCTGTTGTGCATGTGCATTTGTGTATGTAAAGTGTGTGCATGTGACCTGTATTGTAGTCACACAATTTATTTTTTTTTTTTATGAAAGTTATGTGTAGGGTTAGGGTTAGGGCCAGGGGTAGAGTTAGGGTTAGCACACATGAGTACTCTTGGGCCCAATATTACTTTATCTTATTCTGGACTCTGCATTACCTACTCCTATTTTGGGTACTTCATGTTTTTATCCTACCCTTGGTCATGTGCAACCAATCTTTCTTTGGGTTTTGTATTATCATAGTATGGAGTCCACATATAATATTCTGCATAATACTGTGCCACAGGATTATTTTATTGGAATTCTGAGTACTTCAGATAATTTGTGTAGGTGACAAGCCCCCTTGCAACCCCCCAAACGTATATATATATACCTACTCTGTGGTCAAACAGCAGTGAAGGAAAGAAGCAATACACTTTTGCACAAAGCTGTTTCAACTGTTTTTGCTCAGTCTATCAGCATTCCCTGGAAGTGCTCTTGATTGACTGATATGTTCTTATTTTATCTAACTGCACACCTTTGTTGTAACATAACTTACCTTGACCATGTATTACTTTGACTTATTTTGCCTGGATCCCATGTTATGATATTCTGCCCTAAGCTCCATGTTACCTTATCCCATACTGTGTCCTTTTAAATAATACCATACCCTTTAATTATTAATTTCTTTTTGTTCAAGTGCTAACTAAGTCTATTGGGTACAAGTAATATTTTTCAGAGTCAACCTGATAACAATGTCCCATTATGCCAATTACTTGGTGTCACATAGTTTGCAAGTGGAGGCGTAGGAACCTTGGACTAGAGGATGGAATTCACCAGTAGCTCATTGCCCTCTCTGCTGAACTGCCAGATATTTCTTACTTGCTATCAACTGCTAATCTGAACTCTATTTGAACTTATTTTATGTTGATGGTTATATAACCGAGTCCCTGGTTTCTTTATGCTGCCTTAGCCTCATGTTGCGTGATCCTGTCTTATGCCTTGCATTATTTTTATTACTTTGTGTCCACATAGCATTGCTGTACTCTGGGCCATTGTTTTGCCATATCCTGCAGTGGGCCCTGAAGTACCTTAAACTATACATGGGTCTGCTTTACATTATCCAATGCTGAGTCCCATTGCTCTGTATTACTTTATCATTCTCCTGGTTCCATGTTACCTTATTCTATACTGGACTTGTGGACCGCTGTCACCTTATCAAACTCAGGACCATTAATATGAATCTTCATTACTTTATTTTTCCTGGCCTCAGGACCATTAATATGAATCTTCATTACTTTATTTTTCCTGGTCCCTTGGCCTTACATTACATGCTTACATGATCCTACATTGGGCCCTATAGTACCTTAGCCTACCCTTGGCTTCTTATTGCTGTATACAGCTCTTGTCTCTTGTCTAATTACTTTAACCTAACCTGTTCCACTGCATTATTTTAACCTACATTGGACCCTGCTTTGCTGTATAATACCCAGCAAACTACATTATCTTACCGTACCCGGGGGCTGTATTTATTTTTCTTCAGGTCCTGCTCTTACATAGGATATTTCATCCTGCCAGAGTCTTTCATTTATTTATCTTATTTATGTTACACTGTGTCCCATGTTACCTAATCCTACCCAGGGTCTCACATTACCTTTTCCTACCCTGTCTCACATTATATTGTTATACCCCTGACCTTGCATTATCTTTTCTTACACTTTGCTCCTCATTGTCTACTAACCAAGGTCTTGAATTACCTTATACCGTTCCTGGACATTTTACCGTATGTTATCACTTTCCATTACCTTATCCTACCACGTGAATTACATAATTTTATCCTGCCCTGGAGCTGGTTCCCTCTTCATACCCTTGTCCTGTACTCCCATGCCTTACCTTAGCATACAGATTATTCATCCTAGCCTACGTCCTGTGTTATCTAGTCCTTTACTGAGTCTCATGCCAACTTATGCAAGTCTGCCTCTTCTTCTTCTTCATAGGTCCATAGGTTTATGGCTAATGACCACCAGGATTTGTACAAGCCTAGCCATCCATCCTAACCAAGTAGTGTCCCAGAGTTCCTTGGATGCCTATATGGTGGGACATGTTAGCAATGAGGTAGCTAAGGGTTTTGGGGGTGGTGTGTTACTTGGGGATTAATGTACCTACTGTCAACCTCTTTCTAGCAGGAACATGGAGGCCGGACCTGGGGTGAATTTGCAATTTCCCATCCAGTCATTTCCTTTCCTGAGCTATATGGTATATTGCCCTAGTCTGGTAACTACAATGTTTCTTCTTGAATTCCGAGATACTTTACCCATCCCTAGGAGTCACAGGTTATCACTTTAGCCTACCCTCTGAAGTAGACTATTTTAACCTGTTCTAAGACCTATGTTACCTGCTCTGAGTCCTACATTAACTCATCTTACCAATGGTCCTGTGATACAGTTTATTTATTTATTTGTTTGTTTGTTTGCGTGTGTGTATTTTGTACTGGGTTGGACCTACTGGACAGAGCCCATGTATAAGAGGGACCATGGGGAAATGATCCCAACAAACAAAAGGAGTTTACAGTGAGCACAACACATGAAACAGAACATGCAAATACGGAACAAATAAAGAAAATTAGCAAAGTTAAACCATTACATGTCAGTAAAGTAAGCAAATACAACAAATCTGACAACATCTTGCAGGTATTATAAACGCAGGATTCTGACTGCATCACCAATCATAACCTTGTTATTATGCGTTTGCGATATGGATGCCAAGAGTCACTTCTTGAGCTTGAGAACACATCATTTAGGGCTATGATCAGATACTCGATCATAATTATTTGTAGTGATGCAGTTTTATTTGGTGTACGTACTACTAGTTATAGAAGGAAAAAAAGAGCAAAAAATGTTTTGGCAGCTGTCAAAGCCATAAAGCACTTAGAGATTGCTGTCAGAAAGACAGTGTAACACACCATTAAATAACAGAATGCCAGGGACTCATTATGAGCACAGATAGCAGGCAGAAATGAATCTGTTTTTAATTCTGCTGCTGTCATTTGCTCGTCATGGCTGGGAGGTTTAATTGTCTAGCTTGATACCCAATCTCAACAAGTGAAGCAGGGGTGCTTAACATTTGCTAAGATCGGGTCTCACACTATAGAAGCACTTGACTGATAAATCTTTTTCTGGATATTGGAGCATAATCACCTTGTTCCATGTACTACATTAAGTGTTTGCAGAAATATAGTTCCTTTCATAAGTTCACAGGTGTATACTAGTCTAAAGACCACTGGGGCTGTTGTAAGCCTAGCTGTGCAACCCAAATGCAACTCACAAATTTGATTTATATAGGGGGGTGACTGCCTCTGTCCATCAGAGACATAGGCACCAGACCAGGGGTGAATTTCTGATTACCCATCCATTGGTCTAGGTTGCATTTAAACAGGGAAAAGGAGGAACGTTGCTTCACATGGATGGGGATCCTGTTTTGTCTCTCCAACATGTCCTATTTATGTCACAGTAAAATTTAACTATTTTAATATAGTAGTTCTGATGCTGTTTGTTTTGTAGATATGCAAAAGAGACAGGGCTTTGAAGCAATTAGCATAGGACATTGGGTTTACTCCCTGTATTCTTTTTGTAAAGACCCTTTGTGGACATTCCAATTGCTGCATGTGTCTGGTCAGGTACATACAAAAGGGGACATTATAGTTTATGATGGGTCTGAAGAGGACTGAGTACAGTGGTATGATGACCTCTCTGGGCCTAGATGCCACACCCGTGCTTATAAGTTTTTTTTTAAAACAAAAAAAAAATATTTATTAAATTATCATGTATGACATAGGCAGTCTTACATTTGTATAAATGAAAGACAAGCCACATTAATACAATTTTAGTTGCTAACATTATGCATCACAGACCCCATTGAGACAACTATAGTTGCAAACATTATATATCAATTATAATATATCCAGTTATTGTCAATTAAGTATTACATAGCTCATTTAAATCCTGCCTTCTTTTAAAAATCATTCCTCCTCTACATATAATGTTCCCACTATTCCCATTTTTTCCTTTGTAGTTTGTTCCTTCCCTTTTCTAAAGATCCCAATTCCAGTTGCTTTATCTCTTACTATATTCACTACTTCAAGTACAGTTGGTTTAGACTTTGATTTCCATTTTATAGTAATTGCTTTTTAGTAGCCACCATAATTAAACTCAGCAAGGCCTTACTATGTCTAGGCAATTCTGATTCTGTATCATCGCTCAAAAAGGTAATTTCCCTAGTTACCCCAGTCTGCTCACCCAGTGTCTCTGACAAAGCAGTCTGCAGGGAATCTTTAAAGTCTGCCAACTCATTACACTCCCAGAAAGTATGTTCCCAGTTGCCTCTTTCTTCCCTATCACACCTCCAACATTTGCTGTCTACCTGGGGAAAAATTCTTTGGAGTCTACTTGGAGTATAAAAATACCTATGTAAGCAAAGATCCTAAATCTTCTATACTTGTTGCATATTTGGAAGATATACATATGAAGCTGGATGTGATGGATCTTTACCCTCTTTAGATTTTACAGCTACTACCGGTTTCTTCCAGGATGTTGGTACTTCTCCTCCTCTTAAAATACTGTTAAACAAAACCTTCCACATCTTTATCAGTTTTTCCCTCCTAGCTTCCAAAGTTCCACAGGAATACCATCTATTCCTGGGGATTTTCCTGTAGATTGGTTATACATCACCATTTTGATCTCAACCCTCACCATCCTAACTGTTAGTAATTGAGCTTCCTCTACCTCTAACCTTGGCATATTTAATTCTTTCATAAACATTTCCATTTGCACCTCTTCTTGATTTCCATATTTCTCTGCTTTATACAGACTTTCATAAAATTTCTGAAATATTTCTAGTACTTCTACAGGTTCCCTTGTTATCTTCCTTGTTATAGGCTCCCTAAGGTTGGTGACAGCCCTTTCTACTTTCTTTTGCCTGAGTCATTGTGCTAAAAGTTTATTCTACAGTTATTATCAAAAACAGTTGCTTGACAGCAGTCTTTCTAAACTCATGCATATCATGGAGTTAATCCCTTATTTTCTCTTTAGCATTCTGCAGTTGCTGCTCTAGTTGTTCTGTGGGATTCCCCCTATTTTGCAATACTTTAACATTTGTCAGTCCCTCTAAATAGTTCGTGTTACTTCCTAGACATATCTCCTTTTCCATTATTTCCACCCTAGTTTTAAACTCCACTTTAATTTTCTCCCACTCCCTAGCTGTATTTTCAGAAGGAATATCTATCTTCTCTAATTTCTCTAATAGCTCCTAAATAATTTCAAAAACCCATTCCTTAAATTCCTCTCTTTTCATCAGATAGGTGGGAAAGCGCCAGTGTCTCATTTTTATTTCATTACCTTGTGTTTTTATTTATTATTGGTGCATGATCTGAAATAGTTATTGTTTCAAGACCTTCAGTTAAGTGCACATGTTCCTATGAAATGTAAATTTTGTCTAGTCTAGTCAGTTTTTGTATCTTGGAGAATAATAGGTTCATAGGTTCATACTAGGCTATCTGCCCTGGGGCAATTATAAGCCTAGCTCGATTCTGTATGGCTAACGCCACCCCTTGATTTGAGTATACTGTGCCCTTTTTAAGGTTTAGTTTACTGTGCCTCTGTCTAATAATGACACGGGAGTAATCCCTGGGACAAACCTACGATCCCCCATCCACCTATCGAGATTCTTCTTGAAGAGATTCAGTGAGGTGCTCTGCCTCACATGAACTGGAATTCTATTCCAGAGCGAAGGGAGCCTCTGGGTTATGAACCTGTCCCTCCAGCAAGTTCTATTTATTTCTGTGCTGAGGTTCAAGTCCCTCGAGCGTGTGGCTCTAAGGGATTTAGATTTACTGAGGTGGAGCATGTCCATTAATTCTGGATTTGACATAGCTTTGTATGTCAGGCATAGATCGCCTCAAGTAGGCGGTATGCAACTGAGTAGAGCTGGAGTTTTTTAACCGAGCAGCATATGGCATCTGTTTGAGACCCTTGATCCTCTTGGTGAGATACTTTTGGGGTCTATCTAATTGCTGCAGGTGTCGGGTAAGGTACATCCCAAAAGGGGCATTGTATTCTATGATGGGCCTGATGAGGGATGAATAAAGGGGCACGATTACCTCTCTTGATCTAGATGTGAAACCCTTCGTGATGAGGTGGGCTATGTAGAAGGTCTTTCTAACCACTTTGGCAATGTGGTTTTCAAAGGAGAGATTGCTATCAACTTGGGTCCCCAGGTCCCTAATAACTTTCTCTGTACTTAATGGGTTTCTGCCTATGTGGTAATTTGTGGGCACATTGTTTTTGCCAAAGGGTATGACTATACATTTTTTTGGCATTTAGCTTTAAACCATGGCACTGGCACCAGTTATCTGTCTCTGTGAGACCTTTTTGAAGGATGTTTGTGTCAGCTGGAGAGTCGATTATGGCGCCCAGTTTGCAGTCGTCTGCAAACTTGGTGAGCCATAGTCCTTCCACGTTTGCCTGTACCTCGGAAAAGTATATACCGAACAAGAGTGGTCCCAGGACAGAACCCTGTGGGACGCCACTTGTGACTGGTTTTGAGTCTGACATGGATCCAGCAACTCTCACTCTGTGGGTTCTGTCTTTGAGCCAGTTTGCAACCCATCTTGTGATATAGGGGTTTATATTTAAGCTGGATAGCTTATCTATGATGCCCGAGTTGGGTATTGTGTCAAATGCCTTTGCAAGGTCCAGATAGGCTGTGTGGACTACCTTCCCTTCATCTATGGCTTTGTTGACTGTTTCGAAGAAGTCAACCAGGTTCAAAAGGCAGGATCTGCCCTTGACAAAGCCGAACTGGGTAGGATCTAGTGTCTGTAGGTCCCCAATGTCTTTGTTTATGAGCTCCATGATGATCCTCTCCATAGCCTTGCAGACTAAGCTAGTCAGGCTTATGGGGCGATAGTTTCCAGGGTCCGTAGAGGCTCCACCTTTGTGGAGTGGGAGAACTGTTGCTGTACGCCATTCTGTGGGCACATATCCTGTAGTGAGGCTGAGATTGTATAGCTGTTTTATTTGAGGGATTAGTTCCTCTTGGAGTTCATGTAGGATGCAACCTGGGACGCCATCTGGTCCCATGGAAGCAGTGTTTTTTGCTTTGGAGAGGGCAGCCTTCACCTAAGCATCAGAGATGTTTTGGAGGCAGCCCTCTGCTGGGATAGATACTTGCTCTTTTGGGGGGGGGTGGAGAAGTTTGCACTGAACCTGTCTGCCAGGATATTGGCGATGTCTGTGGGTTCAGTGTATTTTTTGTCATTTAGAATCAACTCAGAACAAGTCTGGAAGTTGCATCCCAGGTTCCTAACATAACTGAAAAAAGCCTTATGATTGTCTTTGGTGTCCTGTGCAATTTTTCTCTCGAAGCTGGCCTTGGAGGATTTTATGAGGATCGTAATTTTTGCTAGTACTGATCAGAGATGCCTTCCCTATTAGGGATTTTGCTCTATCATGTAGTAGCTTCCTCCTTCTGTTGTACAGTTTATTTATGGCAGGGGTCCACCAGACTGGACGCCTGCCTTTGGATGATTGGGTCTTGGTTTTGCTTGGGATAGTATGATCCATGCATTCCTGGAGATGTCCGTAGAATGCGTTTATATAGGATTCTGCAGTTTGGGCCGTAGTTTCCACTGGCCCTGGGGCCTTGAAGGATTCCACTTCAGTTTTGAGAAGTGAAAAGTTCACTTTTGAGAAGTTTTTCACTGTGTTTTTTTGGGCTGGGGGTGGGGTCGGGATGTGGACATCCAGTGAAATTAATTTATGGTCTGATCTTACCAATGAGGGATATACTTCTGGTGTGGAGCATAGAGTCCCCATGTTGGCAATGATCAGGTCTAGTATGTTGTCCCCTCTTGTGGGAGTGGTGACTAGTTGTTCCATAGCATTTGAATTTATAATTTCCAGGAACCTTTGAGCTAAGGTGCTGGGGCTTGAGTAATGCTCCCAGTCAATGTTTGGGTAGTTGAAGTCACCCAATATAATGGTGTTTGGAGAGATCTTCATGTTCTCCAATGTTTTCAGGAAAGCTGAGTGGGATTCCTGACTTTGAGAGGGTGGTCTGTAGGATGCTATAAACTGAAAAGCAGTCTTGCCCACTGTTAGTTGCACATGGATGGTCTCTGATACTTCGTGCAATGCCACTAACCTGGAGGTGTGGATATCCTTGATAAATATGGAAACTCCCCCTCCTTTTGTGGTTCGGTCCGGGTTTTGGGGTCAAAAAGCATGATATGAGGTATAGCCTGGTAGTGCTGGGGTGCTCTCTGGAGCCTTGAACCAGGTTTCTGTCACTGCACAGATATCGATGTTCTCCATACTGAGGAGAGCTTTGAGTGTGTGCATCTTGAGGTTAAGACTTCTGGCATTAAGCAGCATTACCCTTAGTTTCTTGTTCCTTGTGCTGTCTATGGGGGTGGGTTTGACTTTTGAGCCTTGCTTAAAAAAGGCACTATGGGGGTGGCAAGAGCCTTTGCCAATATCCAAAAGCCCAGTGGTGACAGGTGCAAGCCGTCCCTAGCGAAGCAACGTGGCTTGTCGAGCATGTCATCCCAGGCTGACAGACACTGGATCCCCTTTGAATGACACCAACATTTTAGCCAATTGTTAAAATCGATCATTTTGTCTTTGTACTGTGGCATCATTCTAGGTGAGGGTAAGATGCTGCTCAAGGTCAGGGTCATACCAGCCTGGGCTACATGATCAGAGAGCTCCTCTATGTCTCTTTTCATGTAGTCCAGGGAGGTACATCTCAGGTCATTCACACCAGCATGTACAATGACTGAGTCATATTTGTATTTGCTTTGGAGTGACCTGAGTGCTTGCGTTATGTGGCGGATCCTAGCACCCGACAGGCAGCTCACCGTGACCTTCTCTTTATTCAGCCTGGTGAGCGGGACGTCAGTGTGTCTGACAATAGAGTCACCTATTACAAGAGTATCAGGTGTGTTATTCAGCCTTAAGGGCTGTGGCTGCTTGGCACACTGACTTTGTGGGTTATGTGTTGTGCGTGTTTTGTTTTGAGGTAGCGTTTGCTTGGATGTCTGCTTTGGAGGTCTCTGTTGCTTAGGTAGATTTTTATTTAGAGCCTCCGAGTATGCTTTTGTGTATTTATGTGTTTGGTTTGCTGATGTGGTGGGACTATGTGATACTGGAATTGTGTTGTGTGAGGTTACCTTCTCCTCCTGACTGGTTACACCAGTTTTGAGATGAGAGAGCTCAGCCTCCAGTTTGGCTAAATAGTTGCATCTCTCACACATATTTGAACCTGTTTGGAGGAGGAGAGGGTTGTCCGTGTACATGAGACAGTTGTAACATTGCCTCAAAATTCCCAGATTCACCAGCTGGACTGGAGAGGAAACCATTGACTGACCTTTGGACATGCTAGAGTAATATAGGGAAACTGAATTTAAGACGGACCAATAGAGGACAGGGTAATCGTAGAGAGTATAAGAGTAAGTAGTGCTTATGGTTTAATAGTGCTAACTTGTAGGATTACTTAATTGGACCAGTGAAGGGCCTTAGAATGAGAATATGGTGTTTAAATTGAGAGATAGAGCAGTTCTAAGGGAAAAAGTGAAGAGCAGACTTTGTGGAGCCAGGAATAGTTTAAACCCAATTAGGCGGCGCTGCCAGCTGTTGCACTATGCACAAAACCGCGCAAAACCGCGCAAAAGAGGGTTTTAAGAGAGGAAGATGAAGGTGTTAGGAATTGACCCAAAATGGCCAATAAAACTACAGTTTCAAGTCAGTAACCACTCCCACAGGGGCAGGCAGGCTGCTCAATGTTTTTCACTGCCACTGATCAACAGAGAGACTTCCCTTTAGCCCAAGTAAAAAATGGCCTCCAAGAAACTTACAAACAGTTCAAGAACAGCAAGCCTGTAACTGAACTTTTTTAAATCTCAGAAAAGTGGAAAAAAGCAAGATTTTTTTTTTGTTTTTTTTGTTTTTTTTCAGAGATAGCAGAGGTTCACAAGTATCAACAAGTTATAACAGTGCAGTAAATGACCCCACACAAGAGTGCTAGGCCAAAGACAGATAAAATGCAAGTTTTGAGGAAAAAAAATTTAAAAATAAGCGCAAACAGGAAATTCAGTAAACAGCTCTAGGTTGTGCTCTAAATACAGGTACTAATGCAGAAATCAAGTTTAACAAGCCAGAAAATACTCAAAATAGGCGGCTATGCAGAAAAACTTAGCAAATAAACAGAGGAAAAATACTTAAAATCTCAAAAGTGGCTCCTTTCTTCTCTCAGCATTTTCTTCTCTTGGTGGGTGCTTCACCAACAGCCAACAAGCCTGAAAAGACGCCAAAACCACGAGGCAACCAGGTTTTAAGAGAGGAAGATGAAGGAGTTAGGAATTGACCCAAAATGGCCAATAAAACTACAGTTTCAAGTCAGTAACCACTCCCACAGGGGCAGGCAGGCTGCTCAATGTTTTTCACTGCCACTGATCAACAGAGAGACTTCCCTTTAGCCCAAGCAAAAAATGGCCTCCAAGAAACTTACAAACAGTTCAAGAACAGCAAGCCTGTAACTGAACTTTTTTAAATCTCAGAAAAGTGGGAAAAAAGCAAGATTTTTTTTTTGTTTTTTTGTTTTTTTCAGAGATAGCAGAGGTTCACAAGTATAAACAAGTTATAACAGTGCAGTAAATGACCCCACACAAGAGTGCTAGGCCAAATAATGCAGAAATCAAGTTTAACAAGCCAGAAAATGCTCAAAATAGGCGGCTATGCAGAAAAACTTAGCAAATAAACAGAGGAAATATGTAAATTCACTCTGAATTCCTAGTACTGAATTCACATCTTCCATGCCAAACATTTTCAAAAATTTCCACCACACACAAGAAAAGGCCAGTGATACTCAAAAGTGGTTTAACAAAAAACGAATGCAAAACACACCAAGTAACTGCTCTAGCACCTTGGCTCCTACAAGCCTTTAACAGAGTATGAATTACTAGAGAAATAGCTTCATTAAACAGTCAACTCATTAAGACAGCAATTGACATCAATTAACAATTTAAAAAGAAAAAATCTTTAAAAATACATCACTACAAAAAAACATTTCCAATTACATTCTTGGTTTAGTCTTGCAGGACTCAGAGTGTTAAACTTTAAAATAAATACTGATTCCTTCTGATACTATGTGAAAAGCTATTTGTTATAAATGAACAAATACTACATTTTCCACAGGGAAAAGTTCCTTGTTGGCTAATTTCTTTATATCTAGCATTATTTGGTAACTTAAATACTCCATGTAACAAGAAATCTTTCAAATTTCTCCCCCTAGTATATGAGAATGTTATTTTTTTTATTATAAACATGTTCAAGAAGTTTATCATTTCTCAGAATGCCCCATCTATATTTCACTCCTTGTATTAACTTCTCACTAAAAATTGTATATTTTGTCACAAAAAACATATCCTGTGCTTTTGTTTTTTATTCTCATATTTTGCATCAAAAATTTCTTCAAAAAGCTACCCTCCTTTGTTATATTTTCCCCTCCGAGCCCCCCAGACACATCTTCACTGTTGCAAACCAAATTTCATTTCCCACCTATAAATAATATTCTTTGCTGAAGGCTGATTATTCCTCCCAGAATTTCCTTGCTTATAAGTTGAGCAGCAACAACATAGAAGGGTTTTCTTACTACCTTGGACACATGTTGGTCGAAGGCTAGCTTACTATCTACATGAGTTCCAAGATCTCTGAATCGTGAATCAACTTTTAAAGGTGTTTTATTGATTATGTAGTTACCCAGTATGGTAGACTTCCCAAAGGGTACTATAATGCATTTTGTGGTAAAGCCATGGCTTTGGCACCAAGCTTTTGTCTGTGTTAGACATTCCTGAAGGGTGTTCTTATCTTGGGGGGATTTAATGACTGCTCCCAGTTTGCAATTATCTGCAAACATTGTTAGCCAGAGGCTTTGAAATCTGAGACCACTCAAGAGGTATGCTTGTCACTGATGTATATTGAGACAGCTCCACCTTTAGCCCTTGTCTGTGCGGCCACTAGTCTAAAAGTGTGGAAGGTACTGAAACCTTGCACTGCCAGGATACTCTCTACTGCTTTAAACCATGTCTTAGTAATGGCACAGATATCTATATCCTCAAGTATGAGGAGGGAGTGTAGTTTTTTATTTAGGCTCCTGGCATTGAACAGTAACACCTTGAGCTTCAGTTGAGTTGATTTTGCTATGTTGGTAGGTTTTCCAATTTGGCATTGCCTAAAGAAGGCACAGGGGGGGTTGATAATGTTTTAGCCAGTACTAGAAAGCCTAGAGGGCAAAGGTGCAGAACATTTTTGGCAAAGCAATGTGGTCTGTTAACCATGTCCTTCTAAGCTGACAAATATTGGATCTCCTTAGAATGACACCAGAAAGGCAGTCAGTTGTTCAAATCAATCATTTTTTGCTCATATTGTCACATCATTCACTGTGATGGTAATAAGGTACTCAATGCTAGGCTCATACTTGCCTGAGACACAAAGTCTGAAAGCTCCATTGTGTCTCTTTTCATATAGTTCAGGAAGGTACATCCAGGAGTGGCCTTAGGTCAACTGGTGCCCTAGGCAAAAGGGCTCTACGGCGCCCCCAACCACAACACCCGGTGCCCCCATCCTGGTCTATATACACCAAATAAACACTGAAAAAGCGCCCCTGCTACAGTGACACCCTAGGCGGCCGCCTAGTTGTCCTATGCCTAAGGCCGGCTATGGGTACATCTCAGGCAAGGGAGCCCGCAGGATTTATTGCAGGAGGGTGCAAAACCCAGAGCCCTGCCCACGCAGTGCCCCTCCCCCCACACAGCCCCACCCCTCCCACCATGCAGTCCCCCCCCACACACACACACACAGCCATTCTAGTGTCCCATTACTTGGCTATTTCTCCCCATTTGCCATAAACACTGTTCAAATCTCTCAGTGTGCATACTGTTTTATGCTTTACTTCTACAATGATTACAGATATTTGGATTTAATTTACAACTTTTATTTCAAATTTTATAGCACAAACACTGAGGCACGCATTTTGCATTTGATAAACAAAGAAACAGTCTTGCAATGAAAACAGACAGCATTAAAACTTCTCTGCTTTTGAAACTCACATTCATTGAAACAGCATTGAAACCCACATTCAAAGAGAATGCATCTGGGCAGTGGCGGGTTAAGTTTACCTTTAGGCTGTTTTCAAAGCATATCAAATGCACACATTTTTAGGCCCATGCAAAAGTATGGTGATTCATGTTCCTGATAATAATTTAATTATATCCGTTGTATAATACAGCACCTGCACCACTTGTTACAGTGTATTTTAAATTTATAGTTTTGAACATTTTCCAGTAAACAGTGAAACAATTCAAAATATATGAACCAGTAATGACAAACTGCCTAGTTCAGAACATTTCAACCGTAAAAGGCCACTCAAACTTCTATCATTATAATCCACCAGTATTAGCCAATATGCACAATCTCTGCAGTCTGCAGAAGTCATCTGAATTCCACATTAAAAAGATCTGAAACTAATGAAGAGATTGTTGCTATAAAACATATATTTCAGTGTTTCATCTACAAATGTAGTGCCCATTGCCCTAGAAGAATACATTGCCTATGTTACATTAAACGAAATGGTAAGCTGGTATATTGCAACAGGGAATCTGTGACAAGCTGAAAAGGTGGTTCATAGTTACTTGGCACCAAAGGAGGACATACTCAGGACAGGACTGCAGCACCCACCCCCTTAAAATACACATTTACATGCTGTGGGAGTAGAAGCTACAGCCCTCTGTATCAAGATGCAAGTATGCTACCTGCTGTGCTACTAACTCTGCTTTAACATTCTATACTACAATGATACCATTTGCTAAACAAAACACTTGCAAACCTAGCATGATGAGCAGCAGTAAACTCTTCCCTTGAAGCTTACAATTCCTTGAAAATAAATTCCACCTGCTAACTCTGAGTAGGTCATTTCAGACAGACACACACACACACACACACACACACACACACACACACACACACACACACACACACACACACACACACACACACACACACACAAGCCTTATACACAGCTGCTAAAGCATACGGTAGTTATTTTTCCCATCTGGTACTGCAGGAACAGCACTCTGGAATATCCCTATGATACCATTCATTTTGGAATTTCTCAAGCTACTGTACAATTTTAGGCCAATATTTAAAACTAAAAAGAAAAAATCTCCAGAAAACTGCTACAGGACAAATGAACCCAATTCCTTTTATTTATTTTTCAATCCAGTTAAGCACTTTCATCCTTCATCAAAACTGATTTGACTCCATACATGTATTCCTTAAATAAAGAATTGCTAACATATGGTGTGATTAAACCTCCCAATCAAAACCAATGCAAAAAGTTCAAAACAATGAACAACTTATTTTACAAATTACAAACAGAATTTTATATAATAAAACTGTAATTTTTACATATCATGACTATTATCATAAACTCATAAACTGTATTTTTTACATATCATAAGTAACTATCATCATACGTTGGTTTCATTATTTCAGTTTTAAAATAGAACTGAAGACAAATGATTGTTCACCCCAGATGATTTATCAGCACACAATTTCAATGGACGAATTAATTCCATTTTCTCTAACCTTTCTTTCCAGGGCCCTCCTCTTTCAGCCTTTTTGATTTTGTCAGTAACTAACAATACACATTTCTTAAAGTTGGTACAAACTAGTGAATGTTTAAATAATGCCTTCCTATCTACTTTATTCTTTATGCCAGTGCACTGTTCATAAATTCAGACCTGAATGCTGACTCAGTCTTCGCAACATAAAATGCTTCACATGAATAGTACTGTGTTAAGTAAACCACTGACTTAATGCTACAATCATATCTACCAGGACAAGTCATAACTCTTATCATCTTTTTTTTTTTTACAGTGAACTTCACAGTATACAAAATAAATCTACATGGCTTACACCTGCCACATTTTGACATTTTACCTAAACATTGCCAAAAATATTTATATCACCCTCAAGCAATTGTTTCATGTTAAAAAGTTTTCTAAAAATGACTTTTGGTTCCATACCAGTAAACATATTTATGGAACCAGAAAACACTTTATTCCAGTTGTTTTTGAGGTTTATCTCTAATGCTGTTAGTATCTTTGGAAAATGTGGCTCTAAAAGCATCAAGCAAACAGAAATCCTCTGTTCCTTTATTTGTTGACCACTTCTGGATCATGTAAAATAGGTTTATATAATCCATCTCTGTCAGTAATAACAAAAGGCTGCTGCATTAGTCAAAAACTTAGAAATATATCCAGTGCTGGTTAACAAAACTTTACGTTTGTCTATCTCTTCTAAAACTGTCTAATCATCTGTGATTAACCCACAGAGTCTAATCATCAGACCTTTAGTTAAACCACATTTGTGGTGTGCAAGATGGCAACTGGAATAATGTCAGTATGAGTTTGAAAAGGTCTCTTTTGCATAAATACTGGAATAATTCATATTAAAAAAAAACTAAAAGATGTCAGACTGGGTAAATGTCTTGCTTCAAACAAATTTAATGTAAGCGCTTTTGTTCGTTCCGAAGAAGTTCATTGCATTTTTATGAACGAAAGCGTTTACATTAAATTTGTTTGAAGCAAGAAGTTTACCCAGTCTGCCGTCTTTTTGTTTTATTTGAGTTAAAAAAAAACTGAACAATTTATGCTCAATAATCTCTTGTAATAACAAATCCTGCAGCAATAATCATATATTTGCATAAGCTAGGTTGATCTCATTCAGTTATGCATTAGTGTAAAAACAAATGTCATTAAATATACTTAATAGTCTTGCAGAGAAATCAAGATGACTTATAATAACAAGGCTGCTATGAATCATCCCTAAATCTCCTTGGCACTAGATAACTTTCCAGCACTGCACAAACCCAGACTGGATAAAAAAAATTCATTTAAATAAATAACTAAAATTGCGCCCTTTATGTGATCGGGAATGGGATGATGTATGGCGCCCTAGGCGGGTTGCCTAGTAGCTGAAGGTTTCTGTCTGCAGTTAAGGCAATGCCAGTGGGGGGGCAGGAGGGGGCACTGACTGGACACCACGAGAATGGGAAAATACTGGGGATACACACACACTCTCCGTTGGACTGTCTCAAGTGCGCCTCTTTCACGTTTTGGTGCCAAGCTGGCCTGGAAGCCATGATTCAGTCACTGTACAGGCAAGGCACTGGCATGGGATGGGATTGGGAATGGGGATGGGATGACAGGGCACTGGACACAAATACACTCTTGACTCGACAGTATAAAAAAAAAATTACCTCAGGTCAGGACAAGACACACACAGGACAGAGTCAGGAGGAGGAGTAGCTTCTTTCATGGTTCTTGGGCAGGCCGCAGACCCCACTATCAGGCATTGCATCGTGGACGTGACGATGGAGTCGGAGAAGCTGTTACTGTTACTAGATTCTGTCTACATAGACAAGTGTGGCAACCGATGTGGCATGGGATTGGGAATGGGGAGTGCAGGGGCACTGGACACCAGGGGAAAAAATACTCTCTCTGGTCACAAAACACAAGTGACTACTCGACTCGACGAGATGACGCGCTGGAAGCCATGATTCAGTTAGTTTAAAGAAAAAAAAAAAATACCTGGACAGTGAGTGAGTGACACCAGGGAAAAATACTGGACAGACAATTTCAAACACATATGATACACTCGATACACACACTTGACTCGTCGATGCTCCATCTCAAGTGCGCCACCACCAAGCTGGAAGCCATGATTCAGACAGTGTACAAAAAAAAAAAAAATTACCTCAGGAGTCAGGAGGTGTACTGTACACACACTTTCTTGGTTCTTCCTTCTGACCCAGTTTTTGATCAACCAGTGACAGACACCTCTCACCTACCTTTAGTTCAGTTCCCTTCCACTTCCTTCAACACTAAGTGCACACACCACCAGCTTCCCACACAACAATATTTTCTTTCTCTGTGTGTGTGTCAAATCAGGATATGTGAATCTTCCACTTCCACCCACAGTCATACAAATGCAACTAGCGGTTGAGAGATGCAGTTTAAGGAGGAATTGAGGCTTTTCAATTATGCATCATGTGACAGCCACCTCCAATAACATCTCCTCTCTGAATGATGCAGACTTTACAGAAAAAAAATAAGCTGAAAAGTTGTTCTGTCAAATCATCGTACGATTGCTTAAGAAATACAGAAAAAAAAAAGCGTAAAAGTTGTTCTGTCAAATCATCATGCGATAGCTTAAGAAAATCCAGGGGGGTGCAAGTGCACCCCCTTGCACCTGCCTGCGGGTGCCCTTGATCTCAAGTCATTTGCACCTACATAGACTATGATGGAATCATACTGGTACCTGTGGTGTAATGACTTAAGTACATGCATGATTTGACGTATCCTGGCTCCAGATAAGCAACTAACAGTTATATTCTCCTTGTTCAGCCTGGTTAGAAGGGCATTAGCATATCTTACAATGGAGTCCCCTATGACGAGAGTCCTTTGAAGTTTTTTTGCTTGCCTTATGGGCTTATTTTCTGGGCCTTCACTGAAAGTGACAGTAGGTGTGGAGTTAGGTGTTGCTTTTTCTGAGTGCTTTTGGGTTTGCTGAAGTATACCTTTGACAATGGGTGGTCTAGGCAATCTTTGTTGTTTAGGAATATTGCTTTTAAGTGCTTCAGTGTACATTAGTCTATGTATGTGTTGTGTGCATGATTTCTACAACCTGATATGCACTTGTATGTGAGAGTCTAGCCTCTGATGTTATTGTGTAAGTACACTTCTCACATACTTTATCTACTTCTTTAAGGATGAAGTGCTTGTCAGTAAACATGAGACAATTGCTATATTGTCTCAAGATGCCCCTGTCCACCAAGCTGGGTACAGAGAAGCTAGGAAATTGCATAGCTATACTGTTCAGTCCTTTGATTTGTGAGCTACAAGGGGATGGTTTATAGGGGTTAGAAGGCTATTAAGGTTGCTTTGTTTGTGCAGACTAATAAGGGTGCTTTATTGGGGCAGATTATGCTAAACAGTACTAAATTCTATTAACTTGAATGTTTACAAGATACTGAATTCTACTAAATCTGTAGGTATTGCCACTTGACGCCCAACTAGCTGAAGCTTTTTGGTTCACAAGGTATTTCATCTGTACTGCTCCTCTACAGGGCACAATTTTATGGACTGTCCTACACGGAAAATGTGCTTTCTAGGTGTTTTCTACTGTACAGGGCACTCCTAACTCATGCAAACCTGAAAAATTTATAGCAGCACAGAAGAAACAGAAAACTAGCTAATGGGTCCTCTGGCCAGTAAAATGGCTATGATACAATTCCTTTTGTGCATTTCTTTGCTTATATAGACTAGGCAAAAACCTCGTACCAAAAGATGAGTAAACCCTGTCCTCCAATGTAAAAACACAATAGAAGAGATGCACGCGTGAAATGCTGCCATAAATTAAACAGCTAGCTGGAAATCTCTTGCTGCAGGCAATTTTAAGACAGTCTTACAGTGAAATGCACACATAAAACCAAGAAGCAGTAGCAATCACTCAAAATAGCTTAGGCAAGTGTGATTTAGCAATCAAAGGTACTAAACCTTGCCTGGATGGCACTGAGTACAAATAAAACACATCTGGAATGCAGGATAGGACTCCAAGCTTTGCTGAGTTTTCAGAAAATGATCTATGAAAAACAGTAGGTGGGAAGAGTACATAAAATAGCTTATACAACATACAATTGCAATGAAAGAGGGAAGGGACAGACTTTGGAAATCAGATTACCATAAGGGGTGGAGGCCAGAGACACAGCCTTATAAAGCCACCACAGCAAAAGCGTGGGAGGGTTGTGAATGTCTTTCTTAGAGGAACAAACAGGCTAGCTAGAGAGGCATCCAATCAAATAAAGGCAATATTGAAGCTCCTTCAGAAACTTTAGCTTAATGTGTCAGTGGGGGATGGGCAGCCATACAATACAACTTTAAGCAGGTAAAACCTTTTTTTTTAATAAATAAAAATAAATAAATAAATAAGAGGGAGCAACGGAAACTTTCTTTTCACCATTGCTTCCATTTCAAAGCATTGCTGTACTGGGTATGCGTAGGAACGCAAGTCCCATATGCATGCGCACTACATCAACACAAGGAAGCAGTATACCACCACCGCGGAAGAACAGTAATGCACCGTTATACAAAGACATTATTTAAGAAAATCAGAAAAAAGGCCAGCACCAAGGAAGGTTCAAAAGTAGTTTAATAAAACTGAAACTAGACCGGTTTCAGCAGCAAGGCTTTCATCAGTAGTATAGTCAGCAAAAAGCACTTAGTCATCATCTTATATAATGTTCTTTAAGGCATCTATATGACATCACTTCCTGATAAGTCAAAAATGCAAACAAGGCAAAAGTAATTGAAAAATACAATCAAGGCAAAAGTAATTGAAAAATACATAGTTCAGTAAACAAAAAAGTTTGCTTGAGTTGCATGCATATCTCCAGATTATAATGAAAAATCCAAAGAGACACAGTATACTGGTATATCAATGATAATAAACAAACTTAATAAGAAACATACAATAAAGGGTAAATGCCCAAAATAAACCCGAAACAAAAGTCAGGTTATAAGAATTCTGGTGTTGAATACCAGCCACAGTATCCTAAAATGAGCTGAAATGCAAAAACCTAAGCAATGCAACCTGATAAGAAATAACTACATATCGTAATGCAAGTGATGGTTAATTACAAATTATAATTTATCATTTAATCCAGGAGGAAAAGCCCCCAAGTTTAATGATCCACCTTTTTCTTTGGTATTTAGGATATCATGCCAACCTGTTTTAAAAGATCGATTCCTGTGATATGATCAATGATGGTGAATGTAAATTTGGCAGTGGGATGTTTGATAACATGTCTATATAGTGCATTAGTTAATCTTCTGTTTCTAATGTCACCAAGGTGTTCAGAGATCCTGACACGAAACTGTCTAGACGTTTGGCCAATATAAAATGCATGACATGTACATGTGGCAAGATAAATAATCCAGTCTGAACTGCAGTTACCAAAAACTGTATGTCGTATATTTGTCCAGTGTTCCTACTAGTGAAAGAAGTAGTTTTGAAAATATAGTTACAAAACTGCAATGTCCACATGGATAAATGCCTGAAAGTTTATCTCCAGTAAGTGTTCTTTGAGTTGGAGTGTGATCCATGACCCTGGTTTTTATAGTGTGAAAATAAATTCCCTAAAGTTTTGCCTTTCCTATAGGAAAAATAACATCGTTCTCGAGATAATCTTCCAACAATGGATGAGAATTCAATATATTCCAATGAGTATTAATAATATTTACTAAATTGGCACTATTCCTGCCATAAGTGGTAACAAATCTACATACATCTGATTCCTCATTATGAGTTTTAGTATTGTATTGGAGAAGAGAATCCCTGGATTTAGCATTACTAAATTGGACTGCTGACTCAATAGTACGAGTGGAATAACCTCTGGACAAAAATCTCTTGGTTAGATCCATTTGATGACGCTGAAGATCATCCACTGAGGAACAAATCCTTTTCATCCGCACAAACTGTGATTTCGGTATGTTCCGAATAATATGTTTTGGATGGAAACTATCAGCATGTAGAAGGGTATTATATTGTGAGAATTTTCTGTGTACGGACGTTCTAAGAGTGTTATCCTCCTGTCGAATTAAATTGACATCCAAATAACTGATTGCACTCCTATTATATTCCACAGTGAATTCGATACCCCAGATGTTCCCATTCAAATGTTGAATAAATTCCTGGAGGTATTCCTCACCTCCTTTCCATATAAGCCAACAGTCGTCCAGGTATCTTCTCCATATATCAATCTCAGGTAGATATATGTTATGCAAAGGGTCATATAAAATCATATCTTCCATGTAGCCCATAAAAAGATCAGCATAGATGGGTGCAAAGGATGCACCCATAGCCGTACCCTGTAGTTGCCAATAGCAGTTTTGTTGGAAATAAAAAACATTTTTAGTTAGAATGTGTTCAGCCATACACAAGAATAAGGTGTTCATCCCTGGGGGGTATAAATTGGTTTTATTTAGCCAGTATTCCAAGGCATTAATACCCGCCCAATGAGGGATGCTGGTATAAAGCGAGGATACATCAAGGGTACACATAAGCCATTCAGGGTCCAATTGAGACTCGGAGACTATCTGCAAAAATTCAGTCGTGTCCTTGATTCTTGCTCTAACACATGTTAACAGTGGTTTCAATTTTTCAGTTAGAAAAACAGACAAGGGTTCAGTGAGTGACCCAATGCCAGATACAATCGGTCTGCCTGGTGGCTGATCAATGGACTTATGAATCTTAGGAAGTAGATAAAGTTGTTGTTTCGCAGGATCCTTAACCGTCAAATGAGTTTTGGTTTTATCAGAGATAATTCCAGATTCTACAGCCTTTTCCAAAAATTCATTAATTTCCAAGGCAAAACCTGGAGTAGGATCAATCTCCATCTTCATGTAATGATGATGGTTGGAAAGTTGTCTAAGACCTTCATTCACATAATACTCAGTATCCATCACCACCACCGCACCCCTTTGTCGGCAGAAATAATAACAATATCCGTATTATTTCTGAGTTGTGTGAGTGCTATTTGTTCCTTCCTAGACATGTTATGCTTTATAGTGTCAACAGAACCCAAATTGAAGTGTATATCCTTTATAACCGCCTGCTGGAAAACAGCAACATGTTTATCCATGGGAGGGTTAAATGTAGATTTGTGAAATCTAAAATCAGATGATCTTTGAGCATTGTCAGTTTGATCTTGTTGTTGAAAAAATAATTTCAAGTTAATTTTCCTACAAAAATCCATTGTATCAGAAACCAAAATACTTTCATCAGTGAAAAAACAAGGTATAAAACCAAGGCCTTTATTAAGAAGGGAATATTGATCATCAGTCAAAATATGACTTGAAATATTTAAAACATTAGTACATGAATGATTTACTTCACTATCGACATGAAGAGCTCTTCTAAGTTTTTGACCTCTGTGTTTCCTTCCTGCCCTGTGTTTTTTCCCCTAAAGGGACCTCAGTCCTTCGACCCCTTTTAGCATTTGGAGAATCACCAATATTAGGTGTCTCAGTGTCAGTAGTCGAAGAATCCTCACCAGAGGTAATAAAGCTAGGCCCAGTCTTTTTAAAATAGACCTTGGTCTTTTTATGATAAATGAAGCATTCTTGGTACCATGAGCAAACCTCACACCCCTTTGTGAATCAAATTGTTTGCCCCTATCATAATCTTCCTTATCCCAGGCAAATTTATGCAATTTCTTTTTCTTAAGGTTATTTTCCAAAATAGAGATTTCTTTAGATAATTTGCCAAGACAACCCTGAAAACTAGCCTCATGTTCAAACCGTTTCAGGTTGTTACATGTTTTTCTACTTCAGTAATATTACTCTGTATTGTTCTCTCATAGAAAGAGGCCAAAATATTAACTCTAATCATGGCAGCCTCCTGTTGTGCTTGTTGCCAATCTTTCAACAGAGTTTCATCCGGTGTGCCCACTAGTGGTTGGATTTTACATCTCAATCCTCTAGGGGATATATTCTGTATTTGGTAAGCTTTAAACAATTTACTGTGCCAAATGTTTGTTCTAAGCATCTTAATTTGTTTACCTAATTGAAAGAATAAGTTTTCGCAACCGTCAACTGGATCCATGATTACCAAATCCACCTTTTCTGTATGTTCAGTTCCTATGCCAAAAATGTTTAAGTCATCCTTGTCGGAGCATAAACCAGATAACAATTTACTGAGATCCATGACAATAAGTTGCAATGAACCGGAGGAAGAAGATATAAAAAATAAAAATGAACCCTGAAAAGATTCTTTTATTCTTAAGGGTTGAATTGGCAAATCACGAATAAGTCCAAAAAAGAAAATCACAATCAGAGTCACAAAGAAGTTGAAGCCAGAATAAATGGCAAATGTAACCCTATATATAGGGGAATAATTAACCCTAGCACCTAGGCAAAAATGCTATACAGACCAAAAAGTCAAAGGCCTGTAATGTCTAAAATGCAATGTTCTGAGTAATGCACAACCCACAGTTGTTCAGAGGTGGCTAAATCCATATGGAGTATACCAATATGTAATGAATTTAAGCCAGACACACTTATGCACCTTATTTAAATCAGATAACAATATTAAGAAATCAATAATTGTTCAATACAGTCCTCAGATGAAATTGTTATCAAAGGTATAAATGTACAGATGATTATTGTCAGCACTGTATACCCAGCAATTATTCTAAAAGAAGACCTGAGTGCAACACTGGGCAAACAAAACAAAAGCCCTCAAAATATGTGACCAATATTGACTCAAATGTGAAACAAAACATGAACCAGTAGGAACATAGGAATGAACAGATATAAGCAATAATATTGTATCAACCTAGTGTATATAACAATGGCTAGTTCATCATAATCAAATGAAATAAAATAAAATTATGCACATATTACAAATTGAGCACCCATACATGAAATGTCCTTGAAAAAATAGCAATGTTGTATTATGCTACAACAGTACTCAGAAATCCAGTATATAAAAAAAAAAAAACGACTAGGCAAAATAATATGAAATATACACGTGTTATAAACTAAGAACACATACATGAAAAGTCCTGAAAAAATGGCACTGTTATATTGTGCTACAACAGTTCTCTAAAGTCCAGTCTTCAAGAAAAAACGACTTAACAACACCTTCCAGACAGTTAAATGATTGTCACAGAAAAATTCTTCATTATGGTAAAACAATTACCAATGAAAATTAATCCAAAAATAGATGTCAAGAACAGTACCTGGAAAGATGAAATTTGAAATGTATTAGGACCCTTAAAAAGTTGTTCCAAACAATGTCCCAAAAGGCCAAATCGATCCTCGAAGTCCTGATATGTCCAAAAACAGTATGGAAACCACAACGACCTTGAAAAACAAATCCCAATCCGAAAGATGGTGGAAAAACACTTGCAACCACGTGTAAACGCAAACGATAAACTCAACAGCATTAATGCATCCAATATACTCACTTATTAACTTAGATAAACATGATAATCCAACAAAACCAAAAAAGGATGACCAAAAGTCAATCCTTTAAAAAGAAAGCGATGTAGATGCCATGCATCCGAAAATAACGATGTCCAGGATGAAAAATCCTAAGCAATCCACAAAAAAGATGACTACCTGAATGGTAGAACTCCCAAACGCCAACAGCCAGCACAAACGAAAATCAATGTAGTGTATAGGAGCTAGCAAGTTAGGCTGGTGCAAGGCAAGATCTCTTGTTAGACCCAAAATCAGAAAAAGGCCAGCACCAAGGAAGGTTCAAAAGTAGTTTAATAAAACTGAAACTAGACCGGTTTCAGCAGCAAGGCTTTCATCAGTAGTATAGTCAGCAAAAAGCACTTAGTCATCATCTTATATAATGTTCTTTAAGGCATCTATATGACATCACTTCCTGATAAGTCAAAAATGCAAACAAGGCAAAAGTAATTGAAAAATACAATCAAGGCAAAAGTAATTGAAAAATACATAGTTCAGTAAACAAAAAGTTTGCCTGAGTTGCATGCATATCTCCAGATTATAATGAAAAAATCCAAAGAGACACAGTATACTGGTATATCAATGATAATAAACAAACTTAATAAGAAACATACAATAAAGGGTAAATGCCCAAAACTAAACCCGAAACAAAAGTCAGGTTATAAGAATTCTGGTGTTGAATACCAGCCACAGTATCCTAAAATGAGCTGAAATGCAAAAACCTAAGCAATGCAACCTGATAAGAAATCCAACCACTAGTGGGCACACCGGATGAAACTCTGTTGAAAGATTGGCAACAAGCACAACAGGAGGCTGCCATGATTAGAGTTAATATTTTGGCCTCTTTCTATGAGAGAACAATACAGAGTAATATTACTGAAGTAGAAAAAACATGTAACAACCTGAAACGGTTTGAACATGAGGCTAGTTTTCAGGGTTGTCTTGGCAAATTATCTAAAGAAATCTCTATTTTGGAAAATAACCTTAAGAAAAAGAAATTGCATAAATTTGCCCGGGATAAGGAAGATTATGATAGGGGCAAACAATTTGATTCACAAAGGGGTGTGAGGTTTGCTCATGGTACCAAGAATGCTTCATTTATACGCAAAAAGACCAAGGTCTATTTTAAAAAGACTGGGCCTAGCTTTATTACCTCTGGTGAGGATTCTTCGACTACTGACACTGAGACACCTAATATTGGTGATTCTCCAAATGCTAAAAGGGGTCAAGGACTGAGGTCCCTTTAGGGGGAAAAAACACAGGGCAGGAAGGAAACACAGAGGTCAAAAACTTAGAAGAGCTCTTCATGTCGATAGTGAAGTAAATCATTCATGTACTAATGTTTTAAATATTTCAAGTCATATTTTGACTGATGATCAATATTCCTTCTTAATAAAGGCCTTGGTTTTATACCTGGTTTTTCACTGATGAAAGTATTTTGGTTTCTGATACAATGGATTTTGTAGGAAAATTAACTTGAAATTATTTTTTCAACAACAAGATCAAACTGACAATGCTCAAAGATCATCTGATTTTAGATTTCACAAATCTACATTTAACCCTCCATGGATAAACATGTTGCTGTTTTCCAGCAGGCGGTTATAAAGGATATACACTTCAATTTGGGTTCTGTTGACACTATAAAGCATAACATGTCTAGGAAGGAACAAATAGCACTCACACAACTCAGAAATAATACGGATATTGTTATTATTTCTGCCGACAAAGTGCGGTGGTGGTGATGGATACTGAGTATTATGTGAATGAAGGTCTTAGACAACTTTCCAACCATCATCATTACATGAAGATGGAGATTGATCCTACTCCAGGTTTTGCCTTGGAAATTAATGAATTTTTGGAAAAGGCTGTAGAATCTGGAATTATCTCTGATAAAACCAAAACTCATTTGACGGTTAAGGATCCTGCGAAACAACAACTTTATCTACTTCCTAAGATTCATAAGTCCATTGATCAGCCACCAGGCAGACCGATTGTATCTGGCATTGGGTCACTCACTGAACCCTTGTCTGTTTTTCTAACTGAAAAATTGAAACCACTGTTAACATGTGTTAGAGCAAGAATCAAGGACACGACTGAATTTTTGCAGATAGTCTCCGAGTCTCAATTGGACCCTGAATGGCTTATGTGTACCCTTGATGTATCCTCGCTTTATACCAGCATCCCTCATTGGGCGGTATTAATGCCTTGGAATACTGGCTAAATAAAACCAATTTATACCCCCAGGGATGAACACCTTATTGTTGTGTATGGCTGAACACATTCTAACTAAAATGTTTTTATTTCCAACAAAACTGCTATTGGCAACTACAGATGCGGCTATGGGTGCATCCTTTGCACCCATTTATGCTGATCTTTTTATGGGCTACATGGAAGATATGATTTTATATGACCCTTTGCATAACATATATCTACCTGAGATTGATATATGGAGAAGATACCTGGACGACTGTTGGCTTATATGGAAAGGAGGTGAGGAATACCTCCAGGAATTTATTCAACATTTGAATGGGAACATCTGGGGTATCGAATTCACTGTGGAATATAATAGGAGTGCAATCAGTTATTTGGATGTCAATTTAATTCGACAGGAGGATAACACTCTTAGAATGTCCGTACACAGAAAATTCTCACAATATAATACCCTTCTACATGCTGATAGTTTCCATCCGAAACATATTATTCGGAACATACCGAAATCACAGTTTGTCCGGATGAAAAGGATTTGTTCCTCAGTGGATGATCTTCAGCGTCATCAAATGGATCTAACCAAGAGATTTTTGTCCAGAGGTTATTCCACTCGTACTATTGAGTCAGCAGTCCAATTTAGTAATGCTAAATCCAGGGATTCTCTTCTCCAATACAATACTAAAACTCATAATGAGGAATCAGATGTATGTAGATTTGTTACCACTTATGGCAGGAATAGTGCCAATTTAGTAAATATTATTAATACTCATTGGAATATATTGAATTCTCATCCATTGTTGGAAGATTATCTCGAGAACGATGTTATTTTTCCTATAGGAAAGGCAAAACTTTAGGGAATTTATTTTCACACTATAAAAACCAGGGTCATGGATCACACTCCAACTCAAAGAACACTTACTGGAGATAAACTTTCAGGCATTTATCCATGTGGACATTGCAGTTTTGTAACTATATTTTCAAAACTACTTCTTTCACTAGTAGGAACACTGGACAAATATACGACATACAGTTTTTGGTAACTGCAGTTCAGACTGGATTATTTATCTTGCCACATGTACATGTCATGCATTTTATATTGGCCAAACGTCTAGACAGTTTCGTGTCAGGATCTCTGAACACCTTGGTGACATTAGAAACAGAAGATTAACTAATGCACTATATAGACATGTTATCAAACATCCCACTGCCAAATTTACATTCATCATCATTGATCATATCATAGGGAATCGATCTTTTAAAACAGGTTGGCATGATATCCTAAATACCAAAGAAAAAAGGTGGATCATTAAACTTGGGGGGCTTTTCGCTCCTGGATTAAATGATAAATTATAATTTGTAATTAACCATCACTTGCATTACGTATATGTACTTATTTCTTATCAGGTTGCATTGCTTAGGTTTTGCATTTCAGCTCATTTTAGGATACTGTGGCTGGTATTCAACACCAGAATTCTTATAACCTGACTTTTGTTTCGGGTTTATTTTTGGGCATTTACCCTTTATTGTATGTTTCTTATTAAGTTTGTTTATTATCATTGATATACCAGTATACTGTGTCTCTTTGGATTTTTTCATTATAATCTGGAGATATGCATGCAACTCAGGCAAACTTTTTTGTTTACTGAACTATGTATTTTTCAATTACTTTTGCCTTGATTGTATTTTTCAATTACTTTTGCCTTGTTTGCATTTTTGACTTATCAGGAAGTGATGTCATATAGATGCCTTAAAGAACATTATATAAGATGATGACTAAGTGCTTTTTGCTGACTATACTACTGATGAAAGCCTTGCTGCTGAAACCGGTCTAGTTTCAGTTTTATTAAACTACTTTTGAACCTTCCTTGGTGCTGGCCTTTTTTCTGATTTTGGGTCTAACAAGTGCTCTTGCCGTGCACCAGCCTAACTTGCTAGCTCCTATACACTACATTATTTAAGAAAAGTAATTTTTTTTTCTTAAATAATGTCATTGTATAATAGCAATGACTGACTCCGTGGTTGTGGTATATTGACATTTACCCACAGCTGGCTTTATTTAATCACTCGGGCTTTGCCCCTGTGATTAAACCACCCAACCGTGGGTAAATTTTCAATATACCACACCACGTCATCGGTTATTGCTTAAATAACTGATGGCTTTGGATTCATATGATTATGCAAAATGGCTACTACTTATTTAAAGGATGTTTACATGGTTTAATTACTGACACCAAGCTAGGTAAGAGTCAGTATGTCTTTTCACCTGTGGAAAAGAACAGTGCTAACACTTTCTCTCAGTATATATATTTCAGTCCTCTTCATTAGGATCAAAAGCATTCAAATTCCTATCATGTCTAACCATTTTGAAACAATTTTTTCTTCTGAATACTTACATCTCATTAACTGCTCAGGCCTTAGTGTTGCATCCAACTCACTATATAAATCCACAAAATGTTATATTTGTTTTGCTGACCATAATAGTCAGTGTACATAGCCTGTTTAAGCTTGAAACAGTGCATCTAATGGTTGGGATCATCCCCAAAAGCTTTTACTGTTTGGTTCATTATCTTTCCATAAGTCACAATCTGGCATTTTCGTGGAAGCACCCCCTGTCAAAGGTGTGCATACATAATGCCGCTGCCTGCCAATATGTCACACACACACACACACTGAGTGTGCCTAGTCTGTGAGCTCAGCATTTTTTTCTGCCACTCGCAGAGATTCCTTCTCAGTCCTGATACATCTTGATAGAAAGTTGCATTGTTTGATGCCTAGATACAAATCTACACATTCTCTATATGACCTTAAAATTACTTTACTTTGCTTATGCTTTACTGTCTTTGAGAGGAAGACAATATGAAGCACTGTCAGAAAGTCAGACCTAAATCCACAGAAGCACAAAACTTCTGGACAATCGTGCTTCCAGCAGAATGTAGCCATTGAAAATTCCTCTTGTGATGGTTGGTGGGAAGAGACTGGCACAGAGCTGCAGGGCTTAGATGGAGGACTCTCATTAGGGCAAAAGCTCAGGGGGTAGATCACAGTGCAGTCTTCTTGGAGGCAAGTCATCTTGTAAACTAATTTTCCACATCTTGCATATAAATATACTGAGCTCATTCTTGGTAATCAAGAGCTCAGTCATTTACTGGTCCTCAGCTGTGGTGGTCAGTGGGGGACATGGATGAGTTGCACCCCTACTGCTACCATGGAAGTGTGTTCTAGGGGGCAAGTACCACACAGCCCCCAGTTGATCAGTCAGTATTGGAAGTGGACCTGCCTCATCCAGGAAAATGTTTTTCAAGGCACCTTACTTTCTCTCTCAAAATACTGTGTCCAACATTTTCACTGTCTTCCTATTTACTTCATTGTAGCAAAACTCCTCACCTATACCATGTACTGTTTTTTTGCATACTAGAAACACTGACATCTTTATACATTCATGATTATATATGTATAACACATGAAACAAACTTTTTTTCTACTATTTTTATGTGCTTCTTATGCTCCTTTACATATGCCTTTTTATATATAGCTTTGTATATAAATTCTGTTCTTTTGTCTATGTTACTAGTGAATAAGATTACAATATATGTCTTTTGTTACTTGTATCTATTGTGGCATTTCCCCCTAGGCCTCCACTGAAAATGGGCCTGTGCCCAGTTGGACTATCCTGGTAAACAACTGTAAAATAAATAAATAAAGACATCTGGCTATGGCAAATGGGTACTTAAAACCATGGTCTTTCTTGTCCGGGTCTCTGTCTTTGGAAGCAGTAAGGTCTATTAGTCCAGGTTGAGGGGGACCACTGGTCATGAAGTACCAGGGCTTATGGCTCATAGATTGGACATCAGGTAAGCCCTTGGGTTCTAGTGAGAGCTTGATTAATTGGTGTGAGATCACTCACTTAGGAAATAGGGCCTGAAGTCATTGCCAGGAGCGGAGTAGGTCTCTTTCAACCACATACCACCTTTGGCAGGCATGCTTACAGGTGATAGATTCCTCTTGTTCAAAACACCTCTCTATGAAACTGCAAGCTCACTTTGGATCTAGTGGGGGCTGGAGAATCCCCTTCTGACTTGGGGTCTTATGATTAGCCTAAGAGACCACAGAATATTTCTGTATGATGGAAAAGGGAAAGGATTATTTCCATCTCTACAGTTCCTCCTGCCCCAGATATCCCATCCTTTGGAAAGACCATAATATTCATGTGATTATCTGCAGACCTGTCTGTGAACCCCCTTCCTTTCCACAGAAATATTTAAGTGTGTACTTATTTACTTTGAGAATAAGTTTTCCGAAGCTTGGTCTTAGGTGTGTCCACTGATTCCTTCCACTTAGTGGATTTAATGGCTTGGGATACAGATCAACAATAAAACTCATCAAGGAGGGCTACTGGTTATAAAAAGAATGGATACAGTCTTAAATTATCAGTTAATTTATGAAGAAGCATTCATTGACAGGTCATAATTACCTTCCACTATGTCTGTGTGAGTGGGCACTGGATACATCCTGCTTCAGCAAAACAGAAGCTAAGCTGATTATGTAGTCAGTGCATGATGTCATGGCATCTGTTGGTATAGAGCACATGTGCTCTCAAGCACTGGTAAGGGGTTATGAGAAAAATGCAAACTGAGACTCGAGAGGATGAACTTGATCTCATATCCCATCAAAAGAGTATCCTCAAAGATCAACTGATACTGAAAATGTATTTGCTAATTATTCCATTTTATCTCTTTTCCTGTACTTCACTGTACCCCAGAGACACCTTGTAATGCTTTTAAATATTTTTTTCATATGGATTCAGTTTCTTTGTTTATGCATCTGATCAAGTTTGCCTTTTCAGCAGGTAAAATTGATTTATATTTCAATAAACTGGGTTACTTGTAGAGCTGCAAGAAAATTGTATATTTATTTTTCCTGTAACTTTTAGATAGCTAATACTCACCTTATAAATTATTTTAAGCATCAGTCATTTAACCCTTATAAATGGAAAGTTTATAATACAACTCTTACCAATGCCCTCCACTACAGCCCTTTTGAGTGTGTACCTTAACTCCCAGTGGGTGTGACTTGAGCCTTTAAAAAAATGAAGTTATCATCCTACAGTTCAAACAAATATTCATATCTCTGGAACTGTAAGTGCTGCTAGAAAACTGTAAATGGCAAACTATTCAGGGTAAATTAATCTTCACATTAGTGGCATTCACTCAGTTTGATGGTGTAAATTGGCTTTTATAAGCCAAAATAAAGGCAGTGAATATTAATTTTGTAATGTTTTATAAACAACGTATGATATCTCACTAACTATTCAAGCAAGACAAAACCAGCAGGATTTTCTTCATACAGCTGTGAGCTTTCATATGAGGCTTGGCAATTCTATCTGTGTTATCTGAATGCTGAGACACTTAGAGAAATATGAAAATTATTACAATAGAAATAAACAGTGTACAAATAATATTCAATATCGCTTTAGCTACATTAGACAGAGGTCAAATATCAATACAATTGTGTTTGCCATCATGTATGCTTTAAGATGAAATCTTCTGATACCTTGTATGTAGCATGGTTTTGAAATTATTAATGCAAATATGAACAGGCAATATTTGACATCTAGAGGCGATAGTAGGAGTGAACTGCAAAAACGCCTGGAAGTGCATTCAGCTGTAAGGCTTCCTATTTGGACAGAAGCTATCTTGTAAAAATGATTTTGTTATACCAGCTAAAATGAGTTTTGTATTACATGAAATCATTTTAATGTCCTGAATTCTTAAATACTATTTTGCTCATTCAAATGCCAATTGCCTCCTTGATCATCACAAGGTTCCACCTTGACTGTAGCATCAAAACCTCAGAAATAATACCCAGTATTTCACCAAGCTTATCACTAAAGTCATCTCCCACTCAGATCCTGAGGAAATAGTTAACATCCTAGCTGATAAATTCAGCTCCAACTTCTTCCCATGTCACCTTCAAGTTTCCTAGTACAAGGAATTACACCAGAACAGATAAAAAGAGGACTGCCAAGGACTGAAACACCAGCTGTTTCAGTTCAGAAAACACTCTGGACTGTTTCCTGGTCAGTATAAAATACCCCATACAGTACTTCCACTTTAAACTATTCAACTATAGCCTCTCCACTACATACATACCAGAAGCCTAGAGAAAAGTTGTAGTAATGCCTTTCCACATGGAAAGCGCCATCGATGACCCTGGCACCTATACAGGGCTAATGTTAACATTCTGGGGGCTATTGGACACCTCCAATCTAAGTGTCATGTTATCACTGCCACCCCTCCTAAGCACCCTTTTAGTTCATGCTGCAGAGTTTTAGGAGAAGTATGCACAGACTAAAATGTAGCTGTAATGCTCTCACATTACAACAGGCCTGTGTACCACACTGTGCTCGCTCATCTCTTAAAGGGAAGCTCATAGTGAGTGGCATTAAGTTGCAATGATGATACATTACAACAACCGTATGTACAGAGCTGGCCTTAGGTGAATGGTGTCATAGATAAAGGGTTCTATGCACCTCCCACTGGCTACTGTTTCACCGGTCAGTAAAAATCCACCAATAATCTGCTCTGTTTACCTCCATCCCAGGTTCCTTATACCATACACATTACTTTTGTCTTCTTTTTCTCACATTTTGCCTTAGTCTTCAACTTTTTCAAAAAGCTGCGAAGTACATTTTAAACTTATATATATATATATATAACACCTTTTCATCCAATTAGGGTTTGGAAAAAAATTGTGCTTAAGGAAATAAATCAATTGCTGCTGATCAGCTTTACTTTTTTTTCCTTGCATCCTTTCAAAACACCATTCCTGGCCAAGACAGCACAGTAATAACTGTGAAGGAAATAACTAAGCAAGTATCTCCCAGATGCTGTATAGTTATAGATGCTGTGAGGTACATAGATCATTTTCCAAACCTTTAGATCTAGTGATGGTCAGAACAAAGATCATGAGCAAGAAGAGAATTCCAGTATTCATTTTTCTTTCAAGGAAGACATAACCCAAGGCTTAATATTCAAAGGTGACAAAATAATAGCTCACAATAAACTAACAGAACAAATATTTGAGAGGATACATAAATCCTGTATGGGAATATTGTCTACCTATCCCCTTCCCAAAACAAAAGACAGTCACTGTTTGTGCACCCCCCTGTTATTATCTTTGAATGAAAGCAGAGGTTAAGATCATACCCCTCAGTTGTATCTCATTATGAGGAACATACCTCATTTGAGGTCTTAAAAAAGTTCATGTTCCTAGAAGTTCCACATCGAAAGGCTCTGTCACATATTCAGTGCTAGGAATTTTTAACTGATATCCATGGTAAATTGAAAAGAATCATATTAATTTATTAAAATATCTTTTTTAAAAGTAAAACCAGCATATTTTACCCATCCTATGGCCCTCCTAGTTGAAGTTGTTAGTAAGCTGTTAGCATGTGTTCCACATTTTACCCATACATTATGAGGGCTAGTGTTCCTCATTGCGGAGATGGAAGGTGGAGAGCTATGGTTCAGATAGCCACAGTCATTTATTTAAAATGACTGCTGTCATACATATACTTTACATACTTCATCACCCCTACCCTCCAAAGGCAGCCACCTGTATATATGCCTTTTGTGTGATTGTGAGGAAAGTGAACAAATAATGATCACAATAATGTATTCTAACTTGTTGCTTCCAGACTGTACACTGTCTCTGCATAAGCTATAGTAACCTTCTTTGCACACTTCTGAGATCTGTAAGAAAAGTAAATGAAACAATGACCACATTCTCCCCAAACCCAACAAAGGCAATAATGACCTCCTGTGCATACCTTTGAGGTTTAATTGTGAGAAGAATTAAATTAGTATTGACCACACCATCCCTAGACACCCTCCACATACAAACTACATCAGCCTTCTGTACACACCTCTGAGCAGGGCTGGTTTTAGAATGGGTGCAGTTGAGGGCAGAGATCACCACTAAGCCAAAATCCATTTATACTTTCTGGGTGTGGGAGCTACCAGACCCCCTAGAAGTGCTAAGGATCTGAATGTTCTATGATCTATCTTATGCTTTATTTTTCAAAGACAATTACTTGTGAACTACATTTATGTATGTGGCCAACATTATTGTATGTGTGCATAAATAAAAAAATCAGTGATATTTTACACACACATGCACACACGCGCACACACACACACACACACACACACACACACACACACACACACACACACACACACACACTGCTTGTTCACGTTAATGGAGAGTGGAGGAATGCCAGTTCACCTACTGCATGTCTTTGAGCTGCTGAAGGAAACCAGAGCACATAGCTAGACCATACCTCTCAAGTGTACCTCATTACGAGGAACGTAGCTTATTTGGGGTCTTAAAAAGTTCATGTTCCTCAAAGTTCCTCAGTGTTCCACATTAAAAGACTCTGTCACACATTCAGTGTTAGGAATTTTTTTAAGTGAAATCCATGGTAAATAAAAATGAATCATATTAATTCATTAAAAGATCTTCTTTATAAGTAAAACCAGCATATTATAACCATACTATGGCCTTCCTAGTTGAAGTTGTTAGTAAGGCATTTGTATGTGTTCCACATTTTGCCCATTTGTTCCACATTATGAGGGCTAGTGTTCATCATTTTGGAGATGGAAGGTTGAGAGCTATGAGCTAGACAGACCCAGATAGGGAGGGCATGAATATTCCACATAAAAAGCCACAACCAAGAACTCAACCACAAATAAAGACATGGAATGGCAATGCCACTTACTGTGTCTCTGCTGCAATGATGAGATGACTTCACACACATCTTCCTCCTTACAAACCACCAAAGATCGCTACCTATCATGCGTAAGGTCTATGTTTGTGATGGTAAGTGAAAGACATTCTAGTGAACTTCTTACTCTTAAATATACTGCAAACATGTCCTTGTCACACACAAGCACAGTGTTATAGCCAGTGATGTTTGTGATCAAAACGTATAGCCAGCTTGCTGCTCTTACACTGCAACCCCCCACAAGCATAAGCCTAATAATACTAGTTTTACACAGATGTCAGTAAATGGCTGTATACTGTGCAACACTAGTACTGCCACACCAAATTAGTCACTGTTGTTTAACAACCGTCAGAAGTAATGTGTACCTGTCACTGTCCTTGATTTAACAGAATGTCTCTGATTTTGTCTCATATTTTTGTCATGTCCCTCTTAAAAATTTTGATTAGTTGGTAAATCACTAAGAATTGCAGATAGTCAATAATGCCAGACATTAGGCTTTCATATTTCTTATTGTCTCCAAAAAAAGAACTGTTAGTTGATGCAAAATGTGTTATTATATTATTTTTAAGCAAATTAAAGTAATATTTAATAATTGATACTAATTTTGAAAATTTATTCTGCCATTATTTTTGGCTTTGCCCAGAATACTTTGTCAAAGAAGTTGAGTACTTATAAAACTCCTTGAATGAGAAAACCATCCCTAAAGACCAAGAACATCTTATGTTTTCTTAAAATCCCAGGTAAACACAGAGGTTGATTGGTCTGAACTGCTAATATCTGGCACTTATCTCACTGATGTTCATTCATTATCTTCACAGGGCCATATCACAATCCTTTTAAGAATAAAAAATGAATAATTGGAGAATGAATTATCTCTTTTCGTCCTAACTAGTAGTTTTTGCATTGCCCCCCACACAGTCAATGATGATTAGTGAGGCCCCTAGCAGCCATGGGTAATGCAGGTGTCTAAAGCCGGCTATGAAGTTACTTTTAGTGAAAAGAATGCTCACCAGCAAGATTTAACTAAGTCAAGGGCACTGTGTTAGTTGTAAAACATTTAATGAAATTATGAAGCCTGTTCCTTGACAAGACACTGTTACTATAACCAGAGATATCTTTGAATTTTAAAGGTGAAATGGTGCTAATCCCTAGGATTCTTCATTGTAAGAGTTATTATTACCCACCTAGTTTATTAAACCCACACGATTGTTGTACTAGTTTTTGTTGGTTTGACAAACATATAACAGAATATCACAATAAAATAACTTGCTATGGTTGAGGGCCCCCATGGCTGCATGCAGGGTTCGCTGGTGCCTAAAACTGGGTATGCACCTTTAGACCTGTAAGCTTCAGCAGGATCATTTGCTGTATTATCATGGACCTCATCCAGGGGAACATAGGGAACCTACAAACAAACCACTTTGGCTTTGTTAAGGATAGATCATGTCTACTGAGCCTGAATGACTTCTTTAAAGGAGTCACAGAAGTACTGATTGAATCCATGCATACAGCTTGCTATGATTTAGCTAAGGACTTTGATAATATACCCAATTCTGTTATCATTAATAAACTAGTCAAAATATAAATCTGTACATAACCCACTGGAGTGCCATCTGGCTTACTAATAGAACCTTCTTTAGGAGAGTTAGTGGCATACTATCCTCCAAGAGACTTGTCACCAATAGTGTACCCAGGGGCACTATTCTGGGACTATTTCTATTTGACATTTACTTATCTGATATCAAAATGAATGTTACAGACCTCTGGCTGGCCAGGTTCATGGATAATTACAAGCATGGAGTATTCAACATCTCCACTAAAGACACTCATATCCTCCAAGAGGGCCTAACTCAGACAAACTCATGGTTTCAGGCACATGGTCTAAAGCTGGACATGAAAAGATGTACTATTGTACAGTTTGTAAAACAAGAATTCTTGCTCAATCTACAACATAAGTTATACCTCCTTAATAGACACTTTAGAGACCTAGGCACTTCAGTGGATAACAAACTCATCTTTAACCACCACATATCCACTTTTGTTAGGAAAGCCTTCTAGTTCTCTTAACTGATTATAAGAGCTTCCTCCTGTCAGTCCAAGGATGTCATCATTCCTTCTACTCATCACTTATCAGGCCCAAAATAGAATACAAACACCAAGTGGCATGTACCTGTCCAAGCACCAAACCGAGCTTGAAAAACCACACTGGTTTCTCACAAAGAAAAAAAAGTTGAGCATGAGCTCCCTAAGTTACACAGAGTATCTAAAAGTCTTGTCTTTCTTCTCTATTGTCTACATACTCCTACATGGCAATCTATGCCTGGCCTACAAAGCTGTAAATGACCCAATCCTGTTTGATCTAAGGGTAGTAACTTAAATATAAGATCAAGAGACTGAAACCTCTATTGCAATATAAATAAGAATTGTTGGTATGATAGATATTTCTCTCAAAGAAACCCCACCTCTGGAATAGATGCCTGACTTTTGTAAAGCAAAGCACTACCTTCACTGTCATCAAATGTAACTTAGATAAATGTATGGAAAAACAGAAATGTCTCTAGGCCAACTCACCTTGTCCCTTATGGTCAGAGGACACAAGTAGTTGGGTATACCAGAGTGACTGCAGTGGCTAGATTTCAAAAGGCTTATATGGCCTGTTGTCTAGTAGTAAACTATGATGCTGTGAACCAGGACATTTCTATTGCCTTTTGTTGAATTCAGTATTGCCATCTTTTTGGTCAGAAGTGGCCCATGCACACATAGACTGGCCCCATCATCAAATCTGCTATTGGTTTGCTTGGTTCCCAATATGTAATACTATAATAATTACATCATTACTGGAATGAGAGTTGTTATTGATGTGTTTTATCTGCTACATAATGGTTAATACAGTGTATACCTCACAGGTGGTTAAGGTCTTCACCTCATAAACACAAGATTTAGGGTTTGAGTCTGACATCGGGTTATTGCCCAGGCTTCAAATGGCCCTGCAGGACAGTTAGCTTAGTATTTACTTATGAACATATGAACCTATGAAGCAAGTACATATACACGCAAACATACCCCTCAACTGTCCAGATTTTCGCAGAATGTCCAGATTTTTGCCTCTTATTTTTGGTCTGTTCATCGAGGCCTAGGTTAACAATGACCACCACCAGTACTGTTGGCCAACAGGGTGCTGGTGGAAATTGGGCTACTGTTGGCCGAAGGAGGAGAAGAAGGGGAAGACATGCCCAAAGGCAGGTAAAGGCTAGGACTGTGGTAGTGAGGGTCGGAACTTTGAATGTTGGCAGTATGACTGGTATAGGGAGAGAGCTAGCTGATATGATGGACAGAAGGAAGGTTGGTATATTGTGTATGCAAGAGACCAGGTGGAAGGGGAGCAAGGCTAGGTGTATCGGAGGCGGGTTCAAATTGTTTTAGCATGGTGTGGATGGGAGGAGAAATGGCGTAGGGGTTATCCTGTCCTGAAGGAACATTATGCTAAGAGTGTTTTGGAGGTGAAAAGAGTGTCGGATAGAGTGATGTTTATGAAGCTGGAAACTGATGGTGTAATGATGAATGTTGTTAGTGCATATGCTCCACAAGTTGGGTGTGCGATGGATGAGAAAGAAAAACTTTGGAGTAAGTTGGATGAAGTGGTGATGACTGTACCCAAGGGTGAGAGAGTGGTGATTGGAGCAGATTTCAGTGGGCATGTTGGTGAAGAGAACAGAGGATGAGGAAGTGATGGGTAGGTATGGTGTTAAGCAAAGGAATGTAGAAGGTCAGATCGTAGTGGATTTTGAGAAAAGGATGGGCATGGCTGTGGTGAATACGTATTTTAACAAGAGGGAGGAGCATAGGGTGACATACAAGAGTGGAGGAAGATTGTATCTTCTGTAGAAGGGCCAGTCTGAAGGAGATTGGGGACTGTAAAGTGGTGGCAGGGGAAAGTGTAGTTAGGCAGCATAGGATGGTGGTTTGTAGGATGACATTGGTGATCAAGAAGAGGAGGAGGAGTGTGAGGACAGCACCAAGGATCAAATGGTGGCAATTGAAAAAGGGTAATTGTGAAGTGGAGTTCAGGGAAGAGTTAAGACAGGCACTGGGTGGCAGTGAAGAGTTACCAAATAGCTGGGTAACTACAGCAGAGCTAGTAAGGGAGATGGCTAGAAAGGTGTTTGGTGTGACATCTGGAAAGAGGACAAGGAGACCTGGTGGTGGAATGAGGAAGTACATGAGAGTATACAGAGAAAGAGGTTGGCTAAGAAGAAGTGGGATTGTCAGAGAGATGAAGAAAATAGACAGGAGTATAAGGAGATGAGGTGCATGGCAAAGAGAGAGGTGGTGAAGGCTAAGGATACGGCATATGAAGAGTTGTATGAAAGGTTGGACACTAAGGAGGGAGAAAAGGACCTGTACAGATTGGCTAGACAGAGGGACTGAGCTAGTAAAGATGTGCAGCAGGTAAGGGTGATAAAGGATAATGAGGGAAATGTACTCACAAGTGAAGAGAGTGTGTTGAGAAGATGGAAAGAGTACTTTGAGGGGCTGATGAATGAAGAGAATGAGAGGGAAAGAAGGTTGGATGATGTGCAGATAGTGAATCATGAAGTGCAGTGGATTAGCAAGGAGGAAGTAAGGATAGCTATGAAGAGGATGAAGAATGGAAAGGCTGTTGGTCCAGATGATATACCTGTGGAAGCATGGAGGTGTTTAGGTGAAATGGCAGTGGAGTTTTTAACTAGATTGTTTAATGAAATCTTGGAAAGTGAGAGGATGCCTGAGGAATGGAGAAAAAATGTTTGGTACTTATTTTTAAGAATAAGGGTGATTTGCAGAACTGTAGTACAACAGAGGGATAAAACTGATCAGTCACAGCATGGAGTTATGGGAAAGTGTAGCTGAAGCTAGGTTAAGAAGGGAGGTAATGATTAGTGATCAGCAGTATGGTTTCATGCCAGGAAAGAGCACTACAGATGCAATGTTTGCTCTGAGACTGTTGATAGAGAAGTACAGAGCAGGTCAGAAGGAGTTGCATTGTGTCTTTAGACTTAGAGAAAGCATATGACAGGGTGCCTAGAGAGGAGTTGTGGTACTGTATGAGGAAGTCGGGAGTGTCAGAGAAATATGTAAGAGAGGTACAGGATATGTACGAGGGTAGTGTGACAGCAGTGAGGTCTGCGGTGGGAGTGACGGATGCGTTTAAGGTGGAGGTGGGATTACATCAAGGATCAGCTCTGAGCCCTTTCTTATTTTCAGTGGTGATGGACAGGTTGACAGATGAGATCAGACAGGAGTCCCCATGGACTATGATGTTTGCAGATGACATTGTGACCTGTAGTGAGAGTAGGGAACAGGTGGAGGAGACCCTGGACAGGTGGAGATATGCTCTAGAGAGAGGAGGAATGAAGGTCAGCAGGACTAAGACAGAATATATGTGTGTGAATGAGAGGGTGGATATTGGAATGGTGAGGATGCAGGGAGTAGAGGTGGTGAAGGTGGATGAGTTTAAATACTTGGGATCAACAGTTCAGAGTAATGGTGAGTGTGGAAGAGAGGTGAAGAAGAGAGTACAGGCAGGATGGAGTGGGTGTAGAAGAGTGTCAGGAATGATTTGTGAGAGACGAGTATCAGTTAGAGTGAAAGGGAAGGTCTACAGGAGGGTAGTGAGACCAGCTATGTTATATGGGTTGGAGACAGTGGCATTGACAAAAAGGCAGGAGTCAGAGCTGGACGTGGCAGAGTTAAAGATGCTAAGATTTGTACTGGGTGTGACGAGAGTGGACAGGATTAGGAATAAGTATATTAGAGGGTCAGCCCAGGTTGGAAGGTTTAGAGACAAAGCCAGAGAGGCAAGATTACGTTGGTTTGGACATGTGCTGAGGTGGGATGCAGAGTATATTGGGAAAAAGATGCTAAGGATGAAGCTGCCAGGTAACCGGAAAAGAGGAAGGCCGAAGATAAGGTTTATGGATGTGGTGAGAGAGGACATGCAGGTGGTTGGTGTGACAGTGCAGGATGCAGAAGACAGGAAGAAATGGAAACAGATGATCCACTGTGGTGACTCCTAATGGGAGCAGCCAAAAGAAGAAGAAGATTTTTGATCTGTTCCTCATAAAATTTGTGTTTTTTCTGGAAAATCATTGAGGATTGAAGTCATTTAATAATACTAAATAATGACAGACAGTTTGACTTTCAGCCTTCATATCCTTCAGAAAATATATACTGAATCCAAATCTGTCATTCTATCAACTTTTTAAGTTTATAGGAACAATATGTAAAAATCTGTACCTATTTTTCGGCCCCCACCCCCCACCCCCATTTTTTCTGGCTTTGTCCAAGTTTTTTTGTGCTGTGAGCTTGAGAGGTATGAGACACACGCACGCACACACACACACACACACACACACACACACACACACACACACACACACACACACACACACACACACACAATGTGCACTGCATTTAGATTGTTGAAAACTCTGAGGAGCACTACAATGATTTAAGCAGCCAATTGTGACCAAGACATCCTTTGCTTTCTGTTGTACTTCAAGATGTGAATGTGACTTGTCCCCATTTCAGTATCGACTTTGAAGACAGTCTTTTACCTAACTTAAACACCATTTCTGTAAAAAGATACTGCTCAAAGTCATCATTTTGAACCATTTTAAATCCTTGCATGTTGCCTGGGAAAGGGGATGTTAACCCCTAGTGGATTTTACCTGGATACCAAATAAAGAAGTAGTATTAAGTACTTACTAGCTAATCTAGTTTCACCTCAGGCTCTACTGCAGCTAAACATGTTTTTTGCAATTTATTTAAGTAACTTTGTGGGTTTCTATTCTCTTACCCTATCCCTTTTGGTCAGTAGTGGAAATATATTCCTGGTATTAAACCGGTCCTCACAGGAGCTTTCCCTAAGACAGTCCTACCAAGACTTTGCAGTGGAAGAAGCTAAGACAGCTGACCAGATACTTTAGCCCAAGTTTTTCATTTCAGACTGCCTTTATCACAGCAGAATCAAAACAAAACAGCGATACTACGCTCTAGACGCAATGGAAGTGAGCTGGTGCCTTACACCTGCAGTCTCAGTAAGACTCTGAAAACCATGGTAACAGGAGGCTGCTTGATATAGCCGATTATGCAACCATGCTGATTAGCTGTCAGTAGAGAAGCAAACAACTCAGCAAGAAAGAAATGTTTTACTGGATGTTAGTGACATTTTCGTAGTAAAAAACATTATTTGTTATTCTAAGCACAGCAGGTTTTCTCTTTTTCTAGCAGACTCCTAAATAGGACCACCTTCTCTTATGCATTCCTTTCAGTCTTCTCAGAGTTGTGTTTTGTACTGTTTATGTATGACCTATAAATTGAACACAACTAACAATATAATCCTAAACCATGGTGGAAGCCAGAAACAAGGGGGGAACATAGCCTTTTTTGTGACAAACATGATTATGAACATGTATTAGAAGTCATTGTCCAACCAGGACCCCCTCCCTCAAAGGGATTTGTGTAATCCTTACCAGTAGTTCACTTTCATGTCTGTAGCCATGAAGTCTGAGTACAGACTGCTCAGTCAGCTGCATGGAGTAACTCACTTCTCCCAGAGATCCATAGACAATGTCTCATCGAACATTGATTCCCTCCAAGCAGCTCACTACAGCTTATATGTATTTAGTAGTGGGTATGGGTATTTCATATGACAAGCAGTCCACAGACACATTTGTTATAATCTGTACGTACCTGTTTCCACATACTGGCCTTTTCTATATAATATTTATGTATGCTGTTGTGTATGTTTTTATAATACTAGCCAGTAGGTCGCCATGGAACTGCTCTATTGATAACGTCAAGGTCTTTAACTGTTCAGTAAATCAAATAAATCCATAAAATGCATACAATGAAAAGCTACACTAAAACTTAATGATAAGTGACTATGAACAGTGGAAGTAAAATACAAAGACAGTAAAATTTCACCTAGAATTCACCTTTAACTGTTCATTTTGTAGAGAAAACTTTGTGAATATTTGGACTTCATGGCAGAAAACACCTTTATGTTTTTTTCCCCTCCTAGCTGTGTTCCTCTTTTGTTGTAACAGACATGTCCTAGTCTTTATCATGTTCTGTCATCCAAGATGCAACTGGCAAATGTATCTTAGCCTAGCCCAACTACCTGGCCAGTAAATGAATGTAAAAATAAATAAATGGGGCCACAGGCACTGCTATTATTCAAACAGAGCATATCTCTGTACTTTTGGTAACCTGTAGTTGGCTGGTATTATGTTTTGTACTGTAGATGTTGATGGTAAAATGGAACACTGTTCTAGTACTATACACCCACAGACACACACACACACACACACACACACACACACACACATATATATATATATATATATATATATATATATATATATATATATATATATATATATATATATGCATTTGTGTGTGTATATATAGATATATATATCATAGCTCTCAACCTCTGGGCACAAAAAATCTGGACAAAGCCAAAAATAATAGGGGACAAAGCCCCAAAAATAGGGACAAATTTTAAATATTGCTCTCATAAACTTAGAAAGTTGATAGAATGCAAGGTCTTGTGTTACCATGCATTTTCTGAAGGATATGAAGTCTGAAACTCAAATGCCTGTCATTATATAATTACTTCAGTCCTCACTTATTAGCCACAAAAATCAGAAAAAACACAAATTTTATGAGGAACAGACCAAAAACATGAGGCAAAAATCTGGACATTCGCTGACAGTCTGGACAGTTGAGAGGTATGAAATATATGAGATCAGAAAATAGAGCACAAAATATATATTAAATCACTGAATTCTTAAAAAAGCGAATGGTGATTGATCAACCCTATGTAAGCGAAAGCTTACAATGTCGAAGTGTCAGAGCAGCGATTTTTTTCTAAGGGAAAAAAAATCGCTGTTCCAACAAAAAAAAAAATAAAAATGAATTTAAACATTACATTAAGTGGGGGGCTTTGCCCCCCCCCACACCCCCTACATAAATATACCTATTCCGAGACCGCACTACAGTGCCGAAAATGGCAAAGTACTGAAGTGGCCAAGCAAATTCTTTCCCAGGGAAAGAATTCGCTTAACAGCCACTTTGATATTTTCTGTTTTCTGCCTTTTAAGTTCGACCAAGACGCATTTGAAATAATGCGCCTTTGGTCTTCTAATATAGACCCTATATATATATATATATATATATATATATATATATATATATATATATATATATATATATGTATATATATATATACATGCATATAAAATGTGTATATATATATATATATATATATATATATATATATATATATATATATAAATGTGTGTGTGTATCTATTTATAAATATATATCCAAAATTATTTCTTTTTCTTCCTTCATTTCCATTCTCCATGTGTCTTTTTCCAGCTTTTTCTTTGTGGTTACTAAGGCCATATTACAAATCTGAAAAAATTATTCTCAACATTTGCTTGTTTCAGTTCATCTTCCTTATTGTATAGAGACTGCCAAAAGTACTGCATAGAGATTGCATCCTGCATTGTAAATATTTCACTTAATGGTTTTTTTTCTTTATGGCTCAGACTGAGCTTGTAAACAAGGCCTATTGTGATAAATATTGATGTATTTGTGTATATTATATGCATGGTCACTCTCTATTGCTATAGATCAAGGTATAGATATAGATGAGTGGTTCTTTTCCCATGGTTAGTGTTTGTTGTTCCGAAAGTTTAATATACTGACGATTCGGCAAAGTTATCTCGATGATTTCAGATTCATTATTGTGAAGATTCGATGTTTTGAAGGGGACCCACAATACTAGAAAAACAAGGTGTTGTAATATACTAACAATGGAACTCTAAAGTCTATCCTAAGGAAATATATCAGCAGTGAAGCCATATAAATCAGACCCCAAGCCAGTTAACATTAAGAGGAGACATTGCACTGAAGATGTCCAAGTATTCATCACACGAAGAATAAAATGCAGAAAGTAAGAAAGTAAAATAAAAATCAGAAAGATATGTAAATGGGGTGAGGGGAGGTACAGGTATAAGTGACCATGGTCATGGACATATTAGAAGGAGATAGGATGTCAGTTACTGCCATAGTCAGCTAAGTCAGGTCGACTACAAACATTTAAGTCCAAGGTACTCAAAGAACATGGTCTTGCAGCCAGGGACTCAAGCTTCTTGTAGCTCGCATGGGTTACTGCTCATACTCAAACTCTAGTAATGCATTTGGGTAAGGTATGGCAGCCATGTTGAGAGGGTGGAGTTGCTGCACCCTGCCTGAACATATTGGAATTTGAGCATGAAAAGTGCAGCAGCCATGGGGAAGGTGTAAGAGGGGGTGGGAGTGTAGCTTTGGGTTTCAGGTAGCGATCAGGTTCAGGATGGGAGTTTTAAGATTAGAGAGTGGAAGTGGAGTTTGCGGTAAAGGACAAATAGTCAAATTTTGGTTTAGGGTACAATAGGGAAGTTTCAGTTTAGGGGAAAGGGAAGTGGAGTTTTAGGTGTAGGTAACCAATGAGGACTTTAGGTTTAGGAAGGGTGAGTGAAGTTTTGGATTCATGGATTAACTGGAAACGTTAGATTTAAGGAGGGTGAGAGGAGGGTTAGATTTAGAGAGTGATCAGAAAATGTAGGTTTAGAGAACAAAAGGGAAATTTTAGCATTAACAATCAAAGACTTTAGGTTTAGGGAGAAGGAGGGGAGATTTATGGTTAGGGTTATGGAACATGGACTCAGGTTAGAGTTAGAGACTGGTGGGAGTTATAAGGTTAGAATTTAAACTCTGGTACAGTTGTACATTTTAACAGGTAAGGTGATGGGCAGGGCTACGTAACTAAGCAGGATCATGCTAGTGGGAGTTAGGGCTCTTTAAAGCAAATGGCAGAGAGTAAGTTTGTTGTGACCTACTAGCACTCACATGCTTGTAGTAAACCCAGGCTATATGGTCTGAGAGCAACAAAGAATGAGAGTGTGAAAGGAAAAAAAAAAGAGTCTGTGGTTACTCTGCCACTCACTGAGTATAGTCGATGGGAAAACTGAGAAAAAAATGCCCTTTCCCCTCACTGGGTAATTTGAACAAAACTCCTGTCTAGTGCACAAGTGCTGGTGCATTATACTACACACATGATATTAAATTATGGTACATGGCACAAGATAGAGATACAGCAGAACAAAATATTTAGCCTGCAGTGCAAATCAGTAGAAAGTCAACAACTCTGAGGGTATACTAACATAGACAGACCAATGCACAGTTAAACTGAACAATATCTCTTATCTATTTGTTCCTCAGGACAGTGTGTGTACAGGATTACTTTGAGATGTCAGGCCTTTAGTGTAAAACTTCCTTAGTGAGACACATAATTGTTTCAAACTGTAGTTTGGTGATTTCAAACCTGAATGTACAGATTAGTTTTGGTAATTTAGTATTATAATGTAATACATGCAATAGATGCAAAGTGCATAGAAAGATTTTCCTTTTTTCTTATTGTGCAGAGGCCCTTCCCCATGTGTCTTTTTAGGTAAACAGGTGCCAGTTTCCACAGACTGTATTCCATTTAAAAAAATGCAAGGTAAGCATCATGTCACAGAGAAAGCATCTTAAGACACCCATCACGAGCTATTACATCTGGCCCAGTGGTACATCCTGCATCATCAGTGACGTGTTTGGGAATAAGCACAAGCCAATGGAACTGTTGGCCTGAGGGGAGAGTGGATAGGATGAAATAAGCCCTGCTATCTCTCCTATCTTGTGGGGAGGGTGTAGGTTTATCCACTACATCAGTGACCTCTAGAGTAGACTGGGGACTCCCTCACTCACAGCATGGGTGCATTATGAGAAAAGGAGGCTTGAGAAATCTTCCACTGCATGGTTCGCAGCTGCACATGCCACGCACTCTGCACATCACTCTATCCTAGATATGAACCTTGACCAGCTACCACAAAACAATGAATTTCTGCCCCGTCTGCTTTTCCAATAGAATCCTTGTTACCAATTCTTCATGGGTGTAGCTGCAGGCTGCACCCCCATCAAGTTGTTAGGTCTTCCTGTCAAATTATTACATCCAGGATCACTGGAAAGGAGCTATTGGGATGCTTGTGGCGGTGTCCAGGGGTGAGGACTGATAAGATGGCTGGATAATGGCAGTGACTGGGTGGGAAACAGGAGGCATATATCAAAAAATAAAAACCTGTCAAGTCAATCCATAGTGGAGAGGCAAGGTGGCCATCTGTGCCACTGGTGCTCCAAATTTCAGAATGGGCTAATGCTACTGGAGAGGTCAGCAGGGGGCAGAATGAAGTGGCTCATGGCCTGCTCTCCTATCTTGGGAGGAAGATTACAGAGGGATTATTGCCTGAATGACTTCTGCTGAAAACCACAAGCCTCACTGGCTAACTCTGAAAGAGGAGTGACAACCTCTTGTGCTGGGTGGCAGATGCATGCATCCCGTTATGAGATGTCACTGTGTGCCACTCACATTATTAGGGAACTTCGTGGGTTGCTGCAGCATGGTGGCTCTTGGCACCCTTGCCACTACTCTCTATGGGGACCTTGCCTCCTGGCTCTAAGATTGTTGTCATAAGGTCTGTTTCCTAGCAGCTGGATTGTCCAGTAAGGGATTATAGGAAGCCAGATTTGGGTAAACTAGAATGAGGTTAAAAAATAGCTGCTATGGCCTTTTTCTTATGAACTTTCACCACTGCTGTAGAGTTTTAGGAGTTCCCATAAAGATTAACAGTCAAAAGGTTCCCAGCAGCCTAAGAGGATACCACAGCACAGTTAGTGAAGTCACTGCAGACACAACAAGGGTGAAGAAGGTGGTAGGTCTAGGAAGAACAAATGCAGGGTTTTTCTGCAGACATAAAATCATAGGCTCACAGCAAGGGTAAAGGGAGATTAGAAGGGGGATCAGCACAATTCAAAAAGCCAGGAGTTTTCAAAATATGTGACAAGACTAAGAAGTGTATAACAGATTTAATATAATCAGAAATTAATACCCTAGCATGACTAACTGAATCAGTCAAATTAATAGAGTCAGGGACCTACATGGGACTTACTAATTATTAAAAAAGTAAAAGGCTTCAGTAGGATTGCAAGATTCAGGGCATTGGTACAGCAGGTTCAGTTGTTCTCCAGCAAGGGTAACTATGTCTGGGTTCTCCACAGGATTAAAGTAATTAGGAACTCAAAGTAAAATTAGTGAAATAATGACTATCTTTGACTCTACATAACCAAGGCTGGCCTGTTGTATTTAAATTTTCTGTGCTAGCCAAACATCAAAATGATCAATACCATTCATTATATAAGCTACAAATTAATCATGAACACAAAATAAAGAAACAACATATGTAAGGATGATATTGCTACAATACATACAGGTTGCACAGAATGAACCATAGACAGTATTATAGAAAAAACTTATGTACAGAGGTAAGACTAGTTATCTAAAAGTCCAAATGTACATGTTTGTGAGGACCTGTTATACTGTTGGGGGGGGTAGTAATGCAGAGCAATGTGTGTGGAGGAGAGCTGATTTAATAGCCAGGCATATGACCTAGAACTGATAGAGTTCCCTAGGATCTTTTGAGATGGCTCTTTTGCATTCTTCCATATTTTTTGATACAAGGTCATCTAATATCTGTGTTAAATGTTAGCTAATTCAGATTTACATCTGGTATACTGAGATATGCAACTGAGATTTAGGTTGAATTTATGGATTGGATGTCTAGTATATAATATGAAACAACAAAGAGATGAGAGATTTCTTTTTTTTTAATATATATCGAGGTAGTTTTTTCATCCTAGGCTTTAGCCTAGTAATAATCATCATTGCTCCACACTCCTGACATAACACTGACCCTATCAGCATCCCTGTTTCTGCCACCACCAGAAAGGTAACTCCTGTTAGTACACTGTGACAGAGCAGCTCTGCCAACATGATCTGGGAGCTCTTCAGAATTTTATTTATCTACTTTTAAAAGCCAACACTGGGCAGTTCTTTCATTGTGCATCTATGCAAGCTGTTAAGTTTCTAAGCACTTTTTGTGACAGCAAAAGGCACCACAAGAGGTTTAGCTGCATGCATTTGTGCAGAGAACATTGTAGTGTTGCCTCTATGCCAATGGCAGGGTATAGTGTTATTCAGTTAATCCCACACTCTGTTCATGGAATAAGAGCTGGACATTGATTCCTACATCCTTTCTTCATCCACCATTGTGATGCTGAAAGTACTAGTTTAATCTCTGTCCCTAGTAGAGTAGTTGGGATCAAAACCTCAGTGCCAGTTCAGTAGCACTGTTAAGACATGAATTAATGTATATTGAAAGCTGTATTTTAACATGAAACCAAATGTGCCAAAAACCAAAAGAAAGAATATAAGGTGAAGGATCAAATAAAAAGGCAAGAAATGTGGACAATACATAAATATAGTTGCAAGTATAGAAACCTCTTGGAACAACTTCATGTTGATCAGGATAGAATCCAGGAATAGTTAAGAAGAGGTGAATTTAAACCAAAAGATGAAAGGTTAATATTGGTGGCCCAAGACTGTGGACTATGTACATGATGGTTTCAAAGTCCATTAAACATGTGGGAGAAACAGACAAATGTAGGATTTGTAAAACAGAATTGGAAACAGTCACACATCTTGTTGCTGGTTGTGTTATACTAATGGCAGAAGGACTGTATACTGAAAAAGCATAATAATGTGGCAAGACTGTTGCACTGGGAATTGTGCAAACATTATGGTATTAAAGTGTCTGAAAAACACTGGAAACATGATCCACAAAGTATCATAGAAAATGATGAAGCTTGTAAAATAGATGCGAGAAAACCAGATATCATAGTCTATGAAAAGAAGACAAAAGTAGCATTGATCATGGAAATTGCTATACCCAGTGACTACAGTGTCTTGAGCACAGAGAGACACAAAGCCATAAAATACCAGGATTTGCAGGCAGAAACAAGGGCAATGTGGAAGAAAGATACTCAGAGAGTTCCAGTAGCAGTAGGAGCAATGGGGTTTATAAAAAAAAGAATTTACAGTCATACTTTTTTATGTTACTGGTAAGCCGTGGTGGTGCAGCGGTAGCATTGTCACCTCACAGCAAGAGGTTCTCCCATTCGATTCTAGGCTGAAGTGCCTTCTGTGTGGAGTCTGCATGTCCTCCCCGTGGTCGAGTGGCATTTGAAAGACATGCGTGAATGGGCGTGCCTTCATTGAAGGTTAGGCATCGGGCTGGCACCTCGGCACCATAAAAATCTACTGCCAATCATTAGCGGACCGGAGTTCCACTGTAGCGACCCCTAACTGGGAAAAGCTGAAAGAAGAACTTAGATATGTTACTAATACATGTAACTCTGTACGAACTGCAGAAAGAATCATTACTGGGCACATTGCAGGTGCTGCGAACAGCACTTCTGGCTGGCTAACAAAGATTGAAACAATACTAATTTCATGAACTTTAATCATACTTTGACTTAGAAATGGGGCCCATTCTTGTCATGGTATTAGAAATTCAAAAGACTTGGAGAAATTAAAAAGAAAAGCTGTATTGTATGTAGTGAAAACTTGGACCACATTTGTGCTCCACAATTCAAGTGAGTTAGACACTACTTTGGACACGTATTTGACTGGAGAGCTAGGAGATGGTGTTTACATTAGGTTTTATATCATTCCATTTCTTTATTGAATATTTGCTTTCTAGATAGTTCTTAAGAGTATTGTCTGAACTGCATATTCAATTGTATTGCACTCGCACTAATAAACTTCAGATCTTATAATGAACCACAACCAAGTCATATTTGTTTGGGATGCATTTGTGCCTTAGTTTTTACAACAGAAAACAGTGGTTAGATAATCAAACAGAGTATCTGCCTGAAGGTACTTACCTGGAGATGTTCACTGGATAGCTTTCTTGTTAGTGTTAAGTTTAGGGAGGTCTCATAGAGGGCATCAGGGATCAACAAGGAATCAGACTGAAGAAATTGCTTGTCCAGTAGGAATGCCCGGGAGCAGTTGCTAAGTTTGAAGCATTGAAAACAGAGCCTTTACGTGTGTTTGTGCAGCTAAAAGGAGACTAACTGAAACAAAAAAAGCTCATGTAATGTGTTAGGAGACATAAAAGTATAAAACCTGCTTCTTTCCAACAACCAGATAGTAACTCCAAATACTTTCTCAATGAGTTGAAAGGCCAGGCACATCAGAAACTAACCAAATATGAAAGAAGAAATATGGCACTTGATTTAATTTACTGCAAAATAACAAAATGTGGTGAAAACCTGGTTTAGCTCTTTTGTCCTCAATACATTAAAGGGACTTCTTCAGAACCAGGGGTTTTGCAAAAAACAAAGTTAAAATAGGCAAGAGATCAGTTGTGTGACCATTAAAACGATCAATGAAATGCAACACAATTAAATAAATAGTTAAGAATATTTGCTTAACCTGTGTCAATAGCAAAATATAGTACAAATAATTACAACCAATTGAAAAGTGCATCGTATATAATGTAAGTAAAATACAAATTGAATATACATTAAAAATCTAGCGTAAAGTAAACTATGCAAACTAAAGTTTCAAAGATTTTAACTTAATGGCAGGAGTGATAGAAATAAATTTATTGATTTCAGGGTGAACAGATGCATTTAACTTAATTTGCCAATACAACTCTCTGTGTTCTAAATGTAATTCCCAGGGACCCCCACATTTGTTCCTTGGAACAATTTCTAAAATATCAAATTGAAATTTGTGAAAACCTATGCAAGAAATACAGTGCTTGTAAAGGGAACTAGCTTTGTTTTGTCTCCCCAAGATATAATTATGCTTGTATATTCTTTTCTTTAGCTGTCCCTCTGTTTTCGCAACATCAAAGTACTGACAGGAGAGAGAGAGAGAGGGAGCAATCAATGTAGATAATACCTTTAGTGAGACAGTTACCATAGACTAGCTTAACCTTAAAATTGCAGTAGCTGTCCAAAACAAGGGTTTCTTGCTCCAAAATATAAGGACATTGGGTGCAGGCACCACATTTCTGAGGGCTCGAAAGTGCTCTCACAAGGAAAACAATAGCATTTTCAAAAATATTTTTCATGTGCCTTCCTGTTTTGTAAACAACTTTTGGTGTTTTCCCCATTGTATTAAAAACTGTATTGTCAGCCTTAAAAATGTTCCAGTTGCTAACTACAATATCTTCAATGGACCTAAAATGTGAATTATATTTGACCAAAAAAGCATTAGTAAAATCAGTGATTTTATTATGAGTAGGGGTCATGGGTGTCGTGCTTGACCTGTCCTATCTCAACCCTTTTCTAAAGGTTCCAAAGTTCAAAATGCTGACACTGGAATGTCTGTTATCTCTCATTCCTCATTTGAGTTTTCTAGTGACATGCTTATCATCACCTTCCCATTGCCACTTATTTCAAAAAGTTTTTAAGATTTTCTTTCACATCCCCTATTCAATCTGTAACAGCAAATACATCTGAATGTGCATGGGGAAGTGTATCCGTGGGTGTAAAACTGCAAGACCTTTGGAACAAACTGGATAGGCCAAAGCACATAAATGTGAAAGAGATGTTTTCTGAGGTCAATGCCATAGAATCTTGTTACCATCTGTGGTTCCCATGACCTTTGCAGGTGATTATAGGACAACACCACAGTGATGTGATACATCAACAAACAGAAGGGAGCACCACATCTTACCCTTTGTGCTAGCTGGATATGATATCTTGGGAGGTTGCAATTCAACACAGTCTAACCCTCCATACATTCCATCAGAGAAAAATATAGTGGCAAACAAGCTCAGCAGGACCAGGCAAACCCTCTTGAATGGAAATTAAATGAGGGTGTCTTCCAGGAGTTTGCCTCCTCTCAGAACAGACAACTCAACAAACTCTACTCCAGGATTCCTTGTAAACAGGCCTGAAAAACAGATGCCTTTCATTCCTTTGTAAGGGAATGATCCTTTATGCATTTCTATCCTTCCCACTCATATTCTGGGTCATTCTGAAGATTCAGAAGGACTCTTTAAAGATTATTGTGGTTGCTCCCTCCTGACCATGGCAACCATGGTTCTCCCTTCTCATAGTATTTGCCAAGGTCACTTACCACACAGATTGGATCTACTCACACAACACTCCAACCTTAAACAACTTCAATTAACTGTCTAGAGCATTCAGTTTTGACATCTTTTAGGCATCTTTTATCTGAAAACATGCAGCAGGTAAAGAAAGAGAGAAAGAAACCTGCTACTAAGAAATCTTATGTCAGTAAATGAAAGAGATCTTACTCCTCTAACAAGGTTCATCTGTCGGCCATTTCAGCATGTCTATTCATGGATCCTTTCCTTTCATCTCAGACCTTGGCCAAGCAGCTCTTGAAAAGGAGCTCAGAACTGTAATAAAAATTAAGCATAAAACAGTAAGCGCTTTCGTCTTTAAACACAAGACTCCTTCAGACTGTAAAAATGCTTTTGAACATAACCACTTAACTACTAATACAAGTAATCACGACTAATTAATGCTTAATGCTTAATTCTCTTAATGCTCTTCCTTTAAAAGAAGGCTACAAAATCCTCTCTATCATTCAAACCTGGTGGGTGGCAGGCATCCAACTTTACTAGCCATGAATACTCTAGCCACCCTAATTCATCTTCAGCATTAACCATCTTATTATAATGTTTCATCTCCCCTAATACTAAAAATTTAAATTCAGCCTTGCATGAACTAACTTTATAATGTTTGCCAAGTGCAATTTTCTCATTTAAAGCATTGAACTGAGTGAATGCCACTAATGTGAAGATTAAGTTAGCCTATATAGTTTGCCATTTACAGTTTTGTAGTAACAGTCATGGTTCCAGTGATATGAATATTTGTTTGAAATGTAAGGTGATAACTTCATTTTTAAACGCCCAAGCCAGACCCACTGGGAGTTAAAAGTAGATTAAAAGTACACACTCAAAAGAGCTGTACTAGGGAGAATGAGTTTTAACTGAACATCTACTGACTGAAAAGTACAACTTCCACAACTGTACTTTCTGCCTCTTAAATTTGGCTTGAGAAGGGTCAATAGTTGATGACAGTGGCATGATATCAGACACAATCTTAAACATTGGTAAGACATGCAGAGTGACCAAGGTATCTAATGGTTTGTAGTTATAGAGACAGGCCATGTGATCCTTGTCTTTGTCCTCAGAAAAGACACAATGATTTTGTAAACTTCCTTACTGTGAAGAATCTGTTAAACAAAGACTGGGCTCTGTGCGTAAGGGTGACAAGATTATCTTGATTAGATATATCCTAAGAGCAAAGATGTAGCTGGGTAAAGTCTACATTTCTACAAGATGGGTGAATATTTCATAATGTCACTGTGATATTTTGGGATAGTTTTCAGTTACTCATCAGTGCACCTTAGTCATACTATTCTGGAGAACATTTTCAGTGTTTCTAATCAGTAGGTGAGTAATTTACTGAGCTTCCCTCCCTGGGTCAAGGCATGGCTGCTGAGCTTTAGATTAAGGCCAAAAGTATAATGGAATCTTTAAATTTAGACTGTGTACTTTTTTTATAAATACCTTACTTTAGCTTCTCTTGGGCCCCTTCAGGCTTAGTTGCTTTCTTCATGTGGGTAGTAGCTGCATTGTGTACAGCCCAGCCAAGTACTTTCGCTGTCTCCCATCACAGTGCAAAGGATTCAATGTCTTATAGTTGTAGAGTGTCATCATTATGTACTTCCTGGTCAGTCTCTCTCTCTGAATAATAGAATATTCTGTCTGTAAAGAAGGCTTAGTAGGTGTATAAGGAAACTACTGAAATGGTTAACCATTTATGATCTGAGAGAACAGACTCTAATATATACATTATCATCTTATGTCTTCATAGTAACTGGTTGGGAAATCTACTAGGTCCACTTTTTCTTTCTCTAACCAGCAATGAAATGCAGCCTAAGACAATATTATTGGGTGTCTGTGTAATGCATATAAGGTGTAACTAGCCCCTTTGGGTTTAGAATGCCATAATCTTTGCCTTCTCAGTGAAGAAGTAACAGATTCTTCTGGTTGTCTTTAGTGACACATTTTATTTTGCTTGCTGTGATCTTTTCAGAATAAAAGTTCTTTCCCTGAGTAGTAGCGTACATTAATTATTTTGATACTATATTTTAAGAAATTGTAAATTGATCAGTCACAGCATGAAGTTATGGGAAAGAGTAGTGGAAGCTAGGTTAAGAAGGGACGTAATGATTAGTGATCAGCAGTATGGTTTCATGCCAGGAAAGAGCACTACAGATGCGATGTTTGCTGTGACAGTGTTGATGGAGAAATACAGAGAAGGTCAGAAGAAGTTGCATTGTGTTTTTGTAGACTTAGAGAAAGCATATGACAGGGTGCCTAGAGAGGAGTTGTGGTACTGTATGAGGAAGTCGGGAGTGTCAGAGAAGTATGTAAGAGTGGTACAGGATGTGTACGAGGGTAGTGTGGCAGCGGTGAGGTCAGTGGTGGGAGTGACGGATGCGTTTAAGGTGGAGGTGAGATTACATCAAGGATCAGCTCTGAGCCCTTTCTTATTTGCAATGATGATGGACAGGTTGACAGATGAGATCAGACAGGAGTCCCTGTGGACTATGATGTTTGCAGATGACATTGTGATCTGTAGTGAGAGTAGGGAACAGGTGGAGGAGATCCTGGAGAGATGGAGATATGCTCTAGAGAGAAGAGGAATGCAGGTCAGCAGGACTAAGACAGAATATATGTGTGTGAATGAGAGGGAGAATAGAGGAATGGTGAGGATGCAGGGAGTAGAGGTGGTGAAGGTGGATGAGTTTAAATACTTGGGATCAGTAGTTCAGAGTAATGGTGAGTGTGAAAGAGAGGTGAAGAAGAGAGTACAGGCAGGATGGAGTAGGTGGAGAAGAGTATCAGGAGTGATTTGTGACAGACGAATACCTGTAAGAGTGAAAGGGAAGGTCTACAAGAGGGTAGTGAGACCAGCTATGTTATATGGGTTGGAGACAGTGGCACTGACAAAAAGGCAGGAGTTAGAGCTGGATATGGCAGAGTTAAATATGTTAAGCTTTGCACTGGGTGTGACGAAGGTGGACAGGATTAGGAATAAGTATATTAGAGGGTCAGCCCAGGTTGGAAGGTTTGGAGACAATGCCAGAGAGGCAAGATTACGTTGGTTTGGACATGTGCTGAGGAGGGATGCTGAGTATATTGGGAAAAAAATGCTAAGGATGAAGCTACTAGGTAACAGGAAAAGAGGAAGGCCTAAGATAAGGTTTATGGATGTGGTGAGAGAGGACATGCAGGTGGTTGGTGTGACAGAGCAAGATGCAGAGGGCAGGAATAAATGGAAACAGATGATCTGCTGTGGTGACCCCTAAAGGGAACAGCCGAAAGAAGATGATGATTTTAAGAAATTGTATACATTTACCTGTAGTCTTACAGATTATTATAAAATCTAAGTTATTTTTTGAACAGATATACAGGGCAGAAATAAGTCTGAGTCTTTTCCCCATGTCAGTAATGTTCAGTCAGTTGTTTTGTATTATGCTAAGAAACAAATAGCTTAATTTGTCATTCTTTTACTGTATTTTCTTATTAGTGCCCACTGTTGGAGGAAATGTGATTTTCCAAGCTATGTATGTGGTATTGTATGTTGTTAACTGTGCTGGTGCTGTCTAAATGATTTATTTTCCTTTCACAGGGATCACTTTTAGTCAATTATTTACAAAATAATGTAGCTTTCTGATTATTTTTCTAAATCATTCTCTGAGTTTTTATAAAGCCGCGGTGGTACAGCGGTAGCATTGTTGCCTCACAGCAAGAGGTTCTCCTGTTCGATTCATGGCTGGAGTGCCTCTGTGTGGAGTCTGTATGTCCTCCCCGTGGTCGAGTGGCCTCCAAAAGACATGCATGAATGGGTGTGCCTTCGCTGAAGGTTGGGCGTCGGGTTGGCAGCTTGGGCACCATAAAAAATCTACTGCCAATCATTAGCCGACCGGAGTTCTGATGTGGCGACCCCTAACCGGGAAAAGCCGAAAAGACAAACAAAATTCTCTGAGTTTTGATAATGTTTTTAGAAAGCCTACAGTTAGAGGGGAATTACAGACATAAAACAGATGTGTTGCGATTGGTTTGGTACATTTTTCTGTTATCTTATTATAACTTAACATGTTAAATAATGAAAAATAAGCATTTGATAATAAAATGCTTCCCAAATACAAAATGATACTGAAAGAGAAATTCCATCAGGCACAAATCTTTTTATAAGTGAAGCTTTCAGAAACTGCCAGTGTTCCATTTACAGTTCCTGAATTTTCTGAACCTTGTTTAAGTTTCTCTGTGCAATCTGTTCTGATTATCAAAATGTTGCTAAACTAATGTTGGAGAAGTCTGTTTTTAATAAGCATTTTTAACTATGTCTGCTTCATCTCAAACTAAGAGAATGTTTTTCATTCCTGCAGTTCCCCAGCTGTTCTTTATTAAAAGCTGTGATTATGAATATGACTTTTCTGATGACAACTTAAATACAAATGAAAAATAAAGTGTATACTTTAATGCCTTTATAAATAATGATTTAACTCCTCCAGGAGATATCAGTTATAGTCCCTTTATTAAAATCATTTCTGAAATAATTCCTTGGTCCATGGGTCAATGGTGCAGAGAGATGGAGCCTTCACTGCAACCCAGGCAACCAGGATCTGAGTGCTGAAAGCAGCGAGAAGAATGAAGGGGCATGTCTTGTTTGCCTCTTCTGGGGGGGGGGGGTGCTAGGGAACACACAGGGAAGTGAGATTTCTTTCATGGAGAGCAGAGAAACCACTTCCCATACTTGAGGGAAGAGGGTAAGGCCACTTGCTGAGAATGTCTTTTGTGGAAATCAGGGACATCGATCTAGTATGGTCAGTCCATTGCATCTTTTCCTTTTGCTTTGTGAACTGGGCATCTGTAGGGAAAAGTAGGGCTAAAACTAAAAATCCTAGAACCACCCAATGGCTGTCTGAATGATGGCCCCCCTCCTAGCTGGCCCTCTCCCCAGTGACAGGGAATGCATGGTGCAGTTGGCTAGAAGAGGGATGATGATTGACAGACAATGGGGGCAAATAGTGCTAAAAATTATGTCTGGAATAGTTCCATGGAAATTGTGGGGATTTTAAGGGAGAGGGAGCTGCTATAAGTTTAAAGAGTCTGTTTTGCAGAGACCATCTGTATTGCTTTCATAACTGCTCCATGCAAGAATCTGCCCTAAACCCTTAGGGCACGTAAGTTTAACAGCCATATATGCATATCCATGGCTAGTGGGGTTTGGCTTTATTGGCCTGAAATTGTCCATTAAAACAACTTCAAATGTAAATGTCATGGGCAATCAGAATCGCCATATAGCTGAAACACCTGATGTTCATAAGGGTCATGTGCATATATCCCATGTGCCTCTGTTACAGGAGGTTTGGGAGGTCACTCATTGGAAGTTCTAGCTTGGCTGGAGTTTTCATTTAGTTTTTTCTGATTGGATTTTCAGTGTGACCTTCTCTTTGTTTTAAAATGTTTTAAAGGTTCTGAAAAACATTATACTGAGTCTAAAGAGAGTAACAATGGCTCAAACCCAACTCCTCATCCTGGATATGACTGAGACTGTGGCAGCAAAAAATGAGTAAAGATTATTGGAGAATATTTCTAACCTTGCTAACAAAGATTGTAACTTCTTTGCTACAAAGAATCAACAATTAGGTAGCATGTCAGTTGATATGTTTATGGTCATTTACTGGGCTGATGGAAAGGAACAGCTAATTTTAGAAGATTCTGATAGGATAATGAAAATGTTGAATTCTTCTTCAAGGTTAAATCATCACATGTAATGTATATTGTACTACTTTATTCTCCATGACATCCACATTATTTCTTTCATATAGAGCAAGCAGTCTTGACTGAAAGGACAGCTGTATCCTTTGAATATTATAGCTGTAATTAAAATGCTCACTATTTCTTCACGGGTTCTACTTCTTGAAATAGCTAACCTTATTCATGAGTTGGAAGAACAAAGACAGAGTGAAGGAGAACTTGTGTAGAAATTTATATATTTCTTCAGTCTTTTTCTTTTAAAGACAAGTTTCGTTTTTGTTGCAAAAGAGGCATGTGTCAGTTTTGTGCTTATAATCTCAGAGGGATAGACTCTATACTAAGGGATCAGGCATCCCAGGGGGTGCGGTGGGGAGTACAACCTTAGAAAAATTCCTGAAATGTTTTTTTTTCAGCAACTGGTCTAGACATTTGTTTCAAATGACTCTTGTAGTACCTCTCCACATCTGTTGCATGGAGTCTGTTTCACTGTCTTTCACAGCTTCTTATGTCCTTATTCCTTCCCATTCATATTGCTCTCTCTCAATTAATTACAAAGCACATGGAAAAACATTTCCTTTGATCAGCAGCCAAATGTGATTTTGAGTTCATGTTACAAGACAGAATTTCTGTTAAAATCCATTGTCAGCCATGTCCAAGCACACCCAAACATTTTCCTGACCAGAGCAAAGCAAATTTTAAGCAAGGTTTTAAGTGAGGATGTCATAGAGATCATGATTTCAACTTGGAAATCAATAGGTATCACTGAATATTCTTCCTTGCTCTAAAGAATTTAATTTCAACAAACACCTGGAAATCAGAAAGTTCAGAATAGGGGTACCTCATATTTCCTTCCCTTTTAGGTAACCTGGATGGCAACTTTGTATCTGAAAAATGTTTACTGACAACCCTCTTTCTTTTAAGATCACAGATGATTTCCCAAATTGCACACTTATAGTTTGCATTTCTACTCTTTAGTCAATGGAGTGTCCTTAGACTGTTCTCCAAAAATCCATCCCCTGCTGTAGTACTATTCATGCTCAGGGGCATGTACATTTAACCCTTTCTTCATGACTGTTTGAAGAACATGTTATCAGTGGCAAGTATGAACTTATCGTTGAGCAGCATTTTACCATCACCGGGAATAATGCCACAATATAAACAAAATATTATTGGTTTCAACAATTTACTTGGCTTCTGGTGTCATTTAAAGGGGTTCCAGTATATATCAGCCTGGGAAGAGATGACTGACAGTCCAAACTGCTTTGTCACAGATGACTTGTACTTCTCTCCACAAGGCTTTTGTCTGTTGGCCAGAACATTTTCTGCACCCATAGTACCTTTTTTAAGTAATGTCAGTCTCCAAAACTATCTACCATAGCAAAATAGAATCCAGATAACATAAAGGTTTTGCTGCTCTGTGCTAGGAGCCTTAACAGAAAGCTGCACTCCCTACAGGCGCACTTACACTGGATTGCATCACTATATACATTGCCACGGAGACCTAGTTCAGGTCCATAGATAGTACACCATCAGTACAAGACATCAGTGCTTACCATTCATTCAGGTCCACTACATTAGATGAGGGCAGTAAAGGTGAGGGCATCTCTATTTTCAATAAATAAAGTGCCAGCCTCCAGTCTCATTAGACAAGATAATGACCTGGAACTCCTCCTTGCCCAATTTAAATTAACAAAACTCTAAAAAATGTACAAACAGTGGAGTGAAGCACGGTATCCTTATTCATGCACAAACGACTCTGCACACTTTAATATAAACGAACAGTATTTAATTAGGTAGGCGCTTTCACCACTACTCGAGTGGCTTCTTCAGACCATATATTAAAGTGTGCAGAGTCATTTGTGCATGAATAAGCATACCATGCTTCACTCCACTATTTGTACATTTTTGCTTGGGTAGTATTACCATTTATCTGCAGTGGTTCATTTATCCATTGGGTGGTTTGTTTTTCTGTAATTAATAAAACTCTGTATCACAACATAGCCAAGTATAGGACTAGCCTCTATGTCTCTCCTTGTCCATACCTCTACCTGATGAGTATAGAGTCTCTATGCATCAAGCCAAACACCATTCTCCTCAGGGGCTTCAACTACTCCTTTATAAATTGGGAGATTTATACATCCTCTAACATGCATGCCCAGAGATTTCTATACTTCATTAATACAAATTCTCTGGACCAGTATGTCCGCTCCCCAAATAGGGGTAACAAAATCCTGGTCTTGGTCCTTTCTGATATGGGGCAGTTCTGTTCTCTACCAGATGTAACTTCTACCCTTGTCAAATCTGAACATAAATCAGTCACATTCACTATAGACTGAAGCTAGAAACACTCTCCATTAGCTCAGTATTCAGAGATTATGCTAAGGCTACTCTACTTAAACTGAGTGATGACCTGGCTAAATTCAGTATCCCTTCCCAACCTGATGACCCTGTTGTGTATGCTGAATCCTTCACTGTCAAATTCTTCACTCCTGTAAATAGCTGCATAGACGCATCTGCCCCCTGTGAAACAAATACAATGCCAAATTTAAAAATTAACTCCTATGATGGAACACAAATTTAAACATGCTCTACAACAGTAAAAAATGCTCATTGCATGTAAAAATAAATGCAATTCTCAGCATGCCAAAAGTACTAAATTTAGCAGGGAGCTCCAGTCACTGATCAAACCAACCAAAGCTAGATATGAGGTAAAAAATAACTACCTGGCTATAGACTGCCACAATGTCTTCTTTAACTATTTTTGAAACTTCAAAAACAATACCCAGTACTATACAGAACTAATAGTAAATAATACCACTTTCTCAGACCCAGAGGACATAACCAATCTACTAGTGGATAAATTTAGCTCAAACTTCACCCAACTCACATTCTCAAATCACATACATGCATGTACTCCCCACTTCCAAACCTCCCAAGAACAAATCCTCAAGGTGCTATCTAAGGCCAAGAACATTGTTTATATGGGGCCAGATAACATATCAGGATGCCTACTGGCTAGCCTGAAAAGCTACATGTCAAACCCTACAGAGATTATTCAATGTTAGCCTCCAAAAAGTCTATGTGCCAGATGAGTGGAGGACAGCAACAGTCATCTCCCTACACAAGGGTGGGGCATCAACTGACCTAGGTAATTATAGAGCCATAAGTCTGCTGACCCTCATATCTAAGGCTATGGGAAGACTCATTCTGGAGTTAATAAACAAGGACATAGACAACCTTCCCTTGACCCAGGCCAATTTGGTTTTGTCATGGACAGTCCTTGCCTATTCAACAGGTTGACTTCTAGAAGGTTACTAAAGCAATGGATGAGGGTAAATCAGTATACACAACATATCTAGATCTCACTAAGGTATTCAACACCATTCCACACTTGGGTATTGTTAATAAAGTCTCTCATCTTAATGTCAATCCCTGTGTAATTCAATGGATACCAAATTGGCTCACAAACATAACCCAGGAAGATTGGGTGGTTGGCTCCATCTTTTCTAGAACACCTGTCACTAGCAGTGTATCACAAAGGTCTGTCCAGCTTAGGCCACTTTCTTTGTCATTTACTTTTTAGAGGTCCAAGTCAACTTTAAGGGTTTATGGCTCACAAAGTTTGCTGATAACTGTAATCTATGTGCCATAATTAACTCTCCAGAGAACACAAAGATCTTCCAAACACCAAGATCCTTCAAGAGAGCCTTCCTCTTACAAATATCAGGTGTCAAAACCATGGACTAAAGCTAAATGCCAAAAAATGTATAACAGTATCGTCCAGCAAGCATGATGTCTTCCTGCAACTATCCCATTGTCATCTCACCCGTGAGAATCAATCCAGTAGTTAGGGACATGAGAATCTATGTAAACTGTCTTTCAAAAACTTTGTATCTACTAGTGTAAGAGATTCATTTTTCGTTGCACAGCTTATTTTTAAGGGTATAGCATCCAGGTCAAGGGATTTGACCATGCCACTGCATTCTGCACTTATTAAACTACTAATTTAGTATAATGCCCCTTTTGGCATTTACCTGTCCAAACACTTGACAAAACTTGAATATCCACAGTGATTCTCACCAAGAAAATCAAAGGTATAAATCATAAGAACTACACTGATCATCTCAAAGCCTTGTCCCGATTCTCAGTATTATCCATGTTGCTAAGGGATGACATCTGCCTCTCATACAGACCATCAGTAGATCATATCCCCTCAGACATACTGCACATCCACAAGTCCGATGATGCCATACACAGCTGCCCAAAAAATCTTAATTTCTTCTGCAACATAAATAGAACATACTGAAAGTACAAATATGTATCACAGAAATTCCACTTCTTTTGTATCACTTTCCTATCCACATAAAAGCACTTTTTTCACTCTGTTCAAATATTATCTGGATGAATGCTTGGGAAACCATAAACTCATCCCTGGAGTAGTACCCTTGTCCCTTATGGAAAGGGATAATATGTAAATGTTCTATCTGCTCTAGGTTATTCATATTTAAGTTACAAGAGCCAAAAAAAATTATGAGAATGCCTGGCTAGGCTTCTAAAGATCTGTCAGGGTCAATAGCCTAGTATGAAACTATTAAACTATAGAACACGATGGAGTCAACAACTGATAGGCAGCCTCCATTTTGTAATCTATTTCTGGTGTCACTGGAGTTCAAGAGCAGTGTCAGAAAATCAAATGTGGTTCAAATACAGAGACAGCCTGTACCTTTCTGGCTGTGTTTACTGAGTTAGATGTCAACGTACTTTCTGATGGTTCAGCATTCCAAACTTAATATGGGGAATCTGCAACATTACTTACAGAACCTTTTGGAAGAGATGATAGAGGTAGTGGATAAGGAGCTTCCACTGATCTAGCCTTATTGAACCATCTAAACTAGTGAATGGACATCAATCATCATTCTAAGCCAGGTGACAATTAGTGTGTCAGACTCTGACTGAGGGTCTTACTCTCCAAGGCATGTTGGTCTTCCCTGCAATTGAAGATGCACATCAGATTTAAAGAAATTATAAAATGTCAGTGATTAATTTAGGTAGATAGGATAGAGGGTCTTTATCTTCAGAAGTTCTGAAGATAAATACAGGCATATAAAAAAGGAGGAAAAAAGGCCCCATCATATTGTAGGTTATCTCCACAGATATGAGAGAACACATTGTCCATGGGCCACCAGTTACAATCAGGCCATATGCCAGGTACAGACAATGTTCTGTGGACTGTTTCTTTTGAGTAATTCATCTAGATAATGTTTGGCACCTGCACCCCCAAGTCTTTCAGAAATTAACCTCCTGGGTTAGCTATATACAAACCTGTTTGTATCCCCAAAGAATGCTCAAATATCTAAGTTCAGTGCCAGGAAGTACAACATTTTTAAAGAACTTGGCATGGCAAACAGTTGTTTGTATTTTTTCAGCAGTAGCTCTAACAGAAAATGTTCTGCTAGAAACAGCAAAACAATAGGTCTTCATTGTGTCATTATTGCAGAGACAATCCTGACTTTTTCATATTTAGAGGACGGGGAGCCACATAGAGAACTTGTTGCTTTGTAACATGACACAGTGCTACACATGTCACCAGATATACTTCATCAGGCCACTTGGATGAAAATGTTTTGATCCTTAGTAGAAAGCCATTTTCTTCACAGGCTGTAGAAGCCAACACAGAAACCAAGATTTGTTCTAAAATTGAAGCCATTTTCTCAAGTGGAAGGTGTTTTCTTATTGGCATGTTGCGTAACATGTAGTACCACTGCAAGTGCAATTCCCTCAGGTCCAGGAATATGTGTCTCTGTTATCTAACTGTCATGCATATTCATCTGATAATGCCTTGGCAGCCTTCCTTTCTTGGAGTCCTTCCTTAGCTTCCAGCTACACAATCATATTGTTTCTAATAGGAGCATTGCTTTGGAAACCTTTGATTCCTAAACTGGATCTGAATTTCATCCTACAGTCCTTGATGAAACTTTTTTTGAAATAGATATCTAGTTTCTTTAAAATTCCTTTCTCAATAGGGAGCCTTTCTTTTGTCTTTCACCTCAGTTATCGTCAGATTCTTATGTGTTAGGAGGCATACAGTCTTTTGTGAAAAAAGAATGCTCCTTACTAGTGACCCTTGTTTTATGCCTATGGTTACATTCAAAATTGCATTGACTCACAAGCTGTAGTTATGTTACTTATATTCTCAATCGCAGAATGAAAAAATGTAGTCTATTTCTTTTTTTTTTTTTCAACAAACATCTTTATTAAATTATCACGTATGACAGACAATCTTCACATTTATATAAATGAAAAACAAACAAAATTACATCATTTTAGTTGCAAACATTATACATCACAGACTGTATTAACATAATTTTAGTTGCAAACGTTATGCATCACTTTTAATATATCCAGTAATTGTCAGCTAAGTATTATATAGCTAAAATGTAGTCTATTTCTTTGTTCTTTTTCTTAACAAGTTCGGAGATCCTTTGAATAAGGAAAATGTTTTCAGCCAGATCTCTGGCTGCATAGAGTTTTGCAATGATTCCATTCAGAATTCACTTTCGAGTTCCATTAGGGGTTATTCTACTGCAGTGATGTTTCAAATTTGCTGCTAACAGCCTCTAACTTTTATATGGCAGGTAAGGCTCGAATTTATGTACTTTGAAACAGCATAATGCAATCTTTTTTTAGCCTCATACACCTGATATTTTTCAGAAGGAAAAATTCAGACTTCTCTTCAGCATTTCAAGACACGCAGATTGCTTTCTTTCGGCATAACAATCAATGAAACTCAGATTGCTTCTTTTCAGCATAAGAGAAAGGAAGATAAAAACAGAATCTTTTAATTGCTATTGTGCATTCTAGTACATCGTTTTGAATGCACAAGTCAGGAAAGAAATGGCACAGTCGCATCTAGTTCCCTGCTGTCAGGAACCAATCTCAAAAGTGCTTTCAGACTTTAACAAAATTCAGGATTCTTCTGACAACTTATATTAAAGCATGTATTAAAATTCATGTGTATAGCAGCTTCATCCTAAGGCAGCAACACCCCCCCCCCTTTAAGACAAAAGTCAATTTTTTACTTTTCACCAAGCATTCGCAAAGTACACATTTTCACATTAGCTTCATGCTTTATACTCAAGGTGCAGTGCTCTCTTTGCTATCTGTACATGTCTGTGTACCTCTCTCTGTATTTACCTATCTCTCTGTCTATCTAGCTAGCTATATCAGAGATCACAGAGTGGTATAGCATCTGATAGTATATAATCAGGATTCTGTTCTGATGTCATCTTTGAGGTAATGACATGATCTGCCAACATCATCTTTGAAAAGCATTACAAGCTTGTTTGCTTTTCCAGCACCTCTTGGCAAAGGGGTGCTTGCTGTGGCCTCCATCTCGAATCTGGAAACATATCTTGGTATTTCACTCCCAAAGTACTGTGAAATTGGAGACAACAATGGCATTTTTGCGGTGTGCTAAGCTTAACAGTAAATAATTGTCTATTTCTTCACAATGCATTGCCTCCCAATTCCATACTGTTGCATTACTTACAAAAATGTTTTATGTGGTTAGTCCAGGTGCTATGTTTGAGTGATAATCTGTCTTGATAAAATGTATTTATTCTTAATTTTAACTTTCAACTTATTGTAGTATGGTAGATATGATTGTTGCCAGTGGAAGGGTCCTAAACTCAGGAAAGTTAGTGAGTTGGAGTCAGATTATGAGTGCTAAAATCTTTTCTGTTTGTTTAACTTGTGATTGATCATTAAAACAGTGAGGTGAAACAGCCTTTTCCTGGAAAAGGTATAGTTGTTTGAGCCTTGAGGTACTCATGATAGCATATCTCTGACTGAGAGGGCTTTGTAGAAAATCATAACAATTTGGGTTTACACAATAGCAAAGCTGCATTGTACTGGCCATTTTTCTTTTACAGTCCTATTACCTTGCAAGTGCAGCTCTGCTTTCATGTCAAGCTCAAGATCAGTGCTATTATATTGTATATGTATATTATAGAAACATTATTAAATTACAGCCCTGGGTCTATAGCACTGGATGTATCCCCATATACAGACTAGCGTAATCCCCAGCATTACGAAGTTTCATATAGAAACCAAATGTGAAACTAAGCATATGGCAGCTAAGTAATCACTTTAAAGTAAGGTGTATACCTGTAGTAAATCAAGGCAATCTGTGTCATTTCTTCAAACACAATATTGCAAACCCAGAAATCAGCGAATTTGGCTACTCAAAAGTAAAGGAAATACCTAGCTACAAATTGGAACTCTAATTGTAAAAAGGCTAGAACTGTGAGCTCCATAGCCAAAGAGTATACTTCTAACTACTTTCCTTTCAGAAGCTTGCAACTTGTGTCTGTATTAGACCCCCCCCCTTTACTCACGCAAGCAAGGTTACTTAGCCCTCTACCCTTGGCGCCATTTTTTAAATGCCCAGGTGCTTCAGACCCAGAAGCTGCATCTTAATATAGGTATGTGTCTGTTTTTATAACATTTAACACTAATATGCAAGCAGTTTGACAAACTGAAATAGTAATCTCTTAAAGTCTCAAAGGATACTGCTAACTCCTGAAACTAGACACACATGGTATACCATAAGAAATGGCGTTGTGTACCTGTATAGCATAGTAGTAGTACGACAATTGAACTAGAGCGCTAGCATTACAGATAGAATGCTTGTCTGTGTAGTAGCCTATCAAACTACATTAGGAAAGAGTTTATCTGGTTGAATTTGCCTGTCGCTAATTGTATAACATTTGCTATGTATACATCTGGCTAGATGCGACTAAACAGTGTTTCTGGTTGCTAAAATACAATGTTTGTGTAGTCGCTAATTCTACCACATCTGTAATGTAATTATCTGGCTAAGTTGTAACTAAACAGTGCTTCTTATTGTTATAATACTTGATATAATCAGCCCTATTTGGTTTGCACAACGTACAAGAGCCGTATACCAATGCGACTATTCCAATGAGATAAGCACAGCGTGTACGGAATTAGTTTGAGCTGAAAGTAACCTACCTTCTACAAGATTGTATCTGTTAACTGTATAACTGCACTGAAACTAATTATAAGATAGTCGCAGAGTATATTGAACCCATTTGACTGCAAACTGCTATATGTATCAAGGCTAAATAATTGAATCTGATAACATTCTCTTAACTAGGTGCTACACCCCTCCCCACAACTTAGAAGGATTTGAAAAAATAAGAAAGAGTCTCCGCTGCAGCTAGAACACTAAAAGAGTTGCTGCACTACCCACAGCGTCCTACCAATAAGGTTAATATTGTGTTGAAACATTATTAAATTACAGCCCTGGGTCTATAGCACTGGATGTATCCCCATATACAGACTAGCGTAATCCCCAGCATTACGAAGTTTCATATAGAAACCAAATGTGAAACTAAGCATATGGCAGCTAAGTAACACTTTAAAGTAAGGTGTATACCTGTAGTAAATCAAGGCAATCTGTGTCATTTCTTCAAACACAATATTGCAAACCCAGAAATCAGCGAATTTGGCTACTCAAAAGTAAAGGAAATACCTAGCTACAAATTGGAACTCTAATTGTAAAAAGGCTAGAACTGTGAGCTCCATAGCCAAAGAGTATACTTCTAACTACTTTCCTTTCAGAAGCTTGCAACTTGTGTCTGTATTAGCCCCGCTACGCTCGCCCTCGCTACGTTCGGTCTCGCTCCGCGCCCCTCCCTGCCCCCAAATCTCACCCGCCCCCAGTACCTCTAAATTTATACCACTCTAGCCACTCCCCTTATTTCAACTACCAATCTCTGCTTCCCACATCACCAAACCTCCTGGCTTTCCAATACAATCTTACTCGGGCACCATCCTATAAGCTCTGTAAGCTTAATTTAACCCTGAATACTCACAATCACCAAACAAATAATGGAAAAAAACAAAAATAACATGCTAATTACCCTACTTCCTATACTATTCCTAGTACATCACCTCACTGCTTATGAGCATATTGACCTACTGCAAAACCAACACCCAAAAGCTCAAACATCCACTCATGATGTTTTACTCAAGCTTAAACACCTACCCATCCTCCACTCACCAAGTATAGTGTCTCACACAAACTACCACCCAAACAAAATCACAACAAGTAAACCCAAAGACAAAGACTATATAAAACTAATTAACAAGCTCCTAAAACTAAGAATATCCTATCACCAAAACCTTACAATACATGGGGACATTCATCCCAACCCTGGTCCATATACACTCAAAAACTCACACTCCACTACCACATGTACTCCCACTAACTCCCTTCTAGCATTTCATCTAAATATCAGAAGTATTAATAATAAAATCCCCAACCTTCATGCCCTCTTAGCAACTCACTCACCGGATATTATGTGTCTTACAGAAACATGGCTTAAACCTACTACTACTGATAATGAAATAACACCACCAGGCTATAATATTCATCGACTTGACCGTACCACAAAGAAAGGTGGTGGGATAGCAATTCTATATAAAAATACACTAACTGTTCATAGAGATTCAGTAAACCCACCCCAATTCAATAATGCAGAACTTCTTATAACCAAACTACAAACTAGCTACAATAAATACGTGAACATCATCTGTGCTTATATACCACCAGGTAACAATATTACTACCCTAGAAGAAATCCTTTACTGGCTAAATACTACCTACCCCCAAGAAACCATAATCTTTGGTGACTTTAATATAGACTGGCACTCATGCTCAACCATACCCCCCACCACACCTATAAACCTATTTGGATATAAGCAGACCATTACCTCCCCCACCAGGATCCACAAACCAACCAGTAGGGAAAGTATCCTAGACTGGATATTAGTCAATAACCAAGCCCAACAATACACAACCGGTACTCTCCCTGATGACCTCAGTGATCATCATCTGACCTATATCATTAAAGACAAGGCAGGGACCCCCCACCAAATCAAATACATAACACGCAGAAATAAAAAGAATTTTAACCCTGCAACTTTCTTAAATGAACTAAAGGCAGTTGACTGGTCTAAACTAAAAAAGCTACCATTAGAAGAGGCCATAGCATATTTCAACAACAACTTCATTAGCATCCTTGACTCCCATGCTCCAGTACGTACGTTAAAAATGAAATCTAACCCAGCACTATGGCTAACCAGGGAGACCAAGTCAAAAATCAAAATAAGAAACAAAGCCTGGGCCTGCTGGCGCTCAACTAAAACCCCACTTGACCACTTAAAATACCGGCAACTCAGAAATGAAACAAAAAAATCAATTATACTAGATAAAAAAAGCTACTACCAGAACTTACTAAACAAGCATCATAATCACCCTCAAAAATTCTGGGCAAGCATAAATCAGATCCTCCATCCAGGACAGTCTACCACCCCAACCCCTGCCAACCTCACTAACAGATCCCCAGAGTGCATAGCCGATGCCTTTAATAGCTATTTCACTGAAACCATACAGTTGCTAGCAAATCAACTGACTCCACTAAATTCCAACACCAGCTCCAACCCCACTAGTAACCATCCCCAATTTAGTTTCCAGCCAATCTCCACTACCTATATTAAGACATTGTTAACAAAACTAAAACCTACTACCCTCTCTGCTGACCTCCTCCCTGCAGAGTACTTACAAATATCTGCTGAAGCCATTGCTTACCCTATAGCTATACTAAACAATAGAACATTGTCCGAGGGTACTATCCCCCACCTATGGAAGATATCCCATGTCATCCCGCTTCATAAAGGCGGAAACTCCACAGAATTATCCAACTATAGACCAATTGCCATTCTTTCCCCATTAGCCAAAATAATGGAAAAATGTGTTCATAAGCAACTAATGCAATACCTAATACAAAACAACTTACTATCTAACTCCCAACATGGTTTCAGGCCACATCACAGTACCACATCTGCCCTCATTGACTTTACAAATGCCATAAACCAAAATAGGAATGATAACAAAATATCCTCTGCCCTCTTTCTTGACCTGTCAAAAGCCTTTGACATGGTCAACCATGAACTCCTCATTCTCTCACTCAAATCTATGTCCCTCAATAGGCACACAATCCAGTGGTTCCAATCATACCTAACTGGCAGACAACAGGCAGTTGTATGGCAGAACAAGTTATCCAACCAGCTACCACTCACCCTTGGTGTCCCTCAGGGCTCTATACTGGGACCACTACTTTTTTCTGTCTTCATCAATAACCTCCACACAGCTATTCCAAAGGCTACCTGCATCCAATATGCAGATGATTCCACTCTCATCTGCTCAGCCACCTCTCCAACAGACCTACAAAACGCAACCCAAAATACATTAAGCACTATTGAAAACTGGCTCACTAACCAATGTCTGTTACTGAACCCCAACAAAACCAAACTCCTACTCTTTACTCCCACTAATAGAACCACCCCTTTCTCATTCACTATTACTTCCAACAATGGTGCCACCATCTCCCCAGATACCCACACTAAACTTCTAGGAGTCATTATAGATAATAAGCTCAAATTCGACCTACAGGTCAACAAGACCGTTCAGACCATCAATAAAAAACTCGGGTCAATGTACAGAAACAAAGCATTCTTAACCCCACAGGCTAGAATAGCAATTGCCAGGTCACAACTACTCTCTACTCTTACTTATGCCTCCCCCATTCTCTCAAACCTAAATAAATCAGAACTGAATAAGCTCTCACACAGTTATAACCATATTGCCAGATTCGCAACTAACTCCACCTACAGAACACATCACTGCCAGAACCTGAAACAACTATGTTGGCTTGAACTCCCCAACTTAATTACACTAAATCAACTCTTAGTTGCCCACAGAGTTCTTTACCATCCTGAAAATACCCCCTCACTCTCTAATATAATAAAACCATACAACAACCTGGGATCACTAAGATCGGCCGACAAATTAATGGTCCATACTTACAAAGCCAACAATTCTGCAGGGGATTCTCTGTTTGCCAACTCTGTTGCCAAGACCTGGAAATCTCTACCAAATCATATCACCTTGCAATCCTCCTTAAACCTTTTCAAAAAAAGCATCACACAGCATCTTACAATCAACTGGCTTTGTCCATGCTCCTTCCCTGACTAAGCTGTATCATTGTTCACTCTAACTAACCAACTTGTTTTCTAACACTTGCAGGCCTTTCTCTACAAGCATACTGTGCTGATTGTAACTGTTAATGTAATTGAGATTTTTGTAAACAAATGCTATGATACTATATATTTACTACTGTATAACTTTTTCAATGTAAATAATCTGTGTGTATATTCTTGTAGAAACTGATGTTATCATGTTGGAGCTTTTCTCCCCGGGCCTCCACTGAAAATGGACATATATCCAGTTGGACTATCCCGGTAAACAAATGTAAAATAAATAAATAAATAAAATAAAATAGTGTTGTCACTAATGTACTGTTGCCGTTTAGGTATAGATGCCTCGCTTCTACATCCGTTCTTTGAGGCAGGAATGCTCTGCAGAGAAATATGTTGCGATAGGCACATTATATGTAAGTTATAACATCTGTACATTTTAACAAGAGTTGTGAGTTGTATTGTTATTGTATATGATAATGCACTGTCTGTACTAAGAATAAAAATCATAGCTACGAGTTGTCCAAGGTGGTAAAAAGTATGGGTACATTAAGGGGACCTTTTCTTACAATGACCTTCCTCAAAGATCTACTTTATATCTCAGATAACTGTATTGTCATATATTAGCGATTTGCTGTTGCAGTAAATCACAATATTTGGCTAGGATTTCTAGGGATAAGCAATTAACCCCCAAGTCATGAATAATTACAAAGTCTTCTGTAAGACAGCTGTGCCAGCTATATTTTACTTGAGGGCCTCACAAGATGCGCAGTAGCAAGCCCCATCACAGTCCTATCCACCAAGCTGGGAGTCCAACTGACTTCAGATTGGGATGAAGGAATGATGTTTTTGCTTTTGAGGTATCCTTTCTTGTTGGGTTATGACTGAAAAAGCGAATGGGTTGTGAGACACATAGAGAAAACTGTAGTTGCTTTGCTAGGCTGAGACTATCAAAATGAGTTTTACCGTGTCTAGCTTTGGTTTTAAAAGGACTTTCTGACTCAGTGGAACTGACCACTACTGCAGTAGCCTAAGCTATTAAACTATATATGATATCTTGCCAAGGATCAGATCAGCAACAACTTCCAAATTTATAAGAACAATATTTAAAATCTGACCCTATTTTTTGCTCTTTGTCCCCTCATTATTTTTAACTTTGTCCAGATTTTATGCATTAAGAGGTTTGTTGGGGATTACCTTCCACATTTTTGATTTTCCTAAAGAAGCTTGTTTTATTTCAGCCAAAAACAGTTGTTTTCCCCTATAGATTTGTGGTGGTTTACACTAAAATATTTACTTCAGAAATGTATATTTATAGTTTTGGCTCCCTAAGGGGAATCCATTAAAAACTGTTATTTTTTGTGAGGGGAGAAAAAAGGAACTTTTCTCTCAGAATTTGTTATGTGGCTTTGGAATTTCCGATTTGAGGGCTGCCATAAAAAATTACCTCAAAATGTTAAATTCCTGTCAGAATTTTTCTCCAACTCTGTTAAGCTCCCTTATCTGCTTGTCAGTCCCCTTTTCTAACTGACAACCAGTCATGTGTTCCTGTGGGGATTCCCTTGTTTATTTTCATTTTTGTGTGTGTGAAAAAATGTGCTGTTTGTACATGACAGTGTTCTAAGAGGCTAGGGCTAGCGTGAAATATTTATCTCAGCAAGTTGATATTTCTGTTAAGTGGTTTTACCTACTCTGTACGTATCATGATCTGCAATTCAGACTCCATTTGTGGCTAGGACATGGACCTGAATCCCAGTAAATCTGTAGATCCATCCATGAGCCACTAGAAGAAAAAGGTTATCTGTGATGCTATGGCATTTACTTTGGCATCCTCTTTGACTCGCCCACTGATGGATGACTCCATTGTGGACACCTTTTGTTCCTCAAACTACTCATCGGTTTTTCCTAGTCCCTCTGGTGTTGCTTCTCAGGAAGCATCTCAGGACTGGAAAACAGGCATGTTTTCTGCAGCAGTTCAACTTTCATTTTTGGATAAGGGAGAACTACCCTTGCTGGTACTGGGGAAGGACCTGGAGGATGCATTTCTACTAACCCAATTTGAGTAGCTTCATTACTGGGGAAGGGACCATCCTTTAAGCAGCTCTTTTGCTAAGGGATCTCTCAGAAAAAGAAAACAGAAATCCAGATATTTTTATTTTCCTAAAACACATGGGGAAATTGTCTAGGCTTTGCTAAGAGTGTTTTAGAGCCTTTCAGTCTTTAAATGCTGAGTCCTCTCATTTTAAAAGGAGAACATTTCCCTATATTTGAGATACTGATTTCCAGTTGGAGGGGCAACATTTAGTCTGGGAATGCTTCTCAAGTTTTCTTTCCTTAGAATGGGGAATCTCCAGAATGTCAGCACCTTCAGAATAGCATATTTTCCAGCTCACATATCTAAATGTATGGTATCTTCTTTAGATTATAAGAGGAAATTAATTGCTGATCTTCCTTCATCATAAGTTAAAGCATCTTTAAATGCTGTAATATCTTATGGGACTCAGGCAACTGTCACTGGGTCTACAAGGGGAAGGTTTGCCTTGCTACATTCTCAGAATTTGCCAGAGGATGCCAAAGCAGAGATTCTGAATGCTCCCTGGATAAAGAAGTGTTATTTAGTCCTTTCTCTGCTGAAGTTCCTAAAAGTTTTGAAGAAAGGGGAAAGTTAATTTAGGGAGTTACCCAGATTTTTCAACTATCCTTTCCAAAATACAACATAGATTATTTGTCCTTTTCAGGCTTCTCTTTAGGAAACAGTACCAGCTTTCCCAACAAGGCACAGGATAGCAGAATTTCAAAAAGCATTGTCAGGGAGATTCAAAGAAGAAGAAGAAAGGAGCCTCCTTCCCAAATCAAGGGCATCTGAGTATTTCCCCCTCATTTGTTTCTTCCTTCCCACCTTGGCAATCCTATAAAGCTGGCTCTAGGCCTTCACATTCCACTTTGGTTTCACATAAGTTCAGATTATTGGGTAATAACAACCATTCAAAAAAGTTGTAACTGGCAGCAAGATTCAGTTCCTCCCTTTCAAGGAATTCCTCTACCTCTATCCAATCAGACCTTTCTGTTCCCTTCTTTACTAGATTAGATGCTAGTTTTGAGGGTTATAGAATCTGTTCTTCCACACGTAAAAGGAAAAGGATTTTATTCAAGAATCTTTTTGGTGCCAAAGAAAGAAGGAACTTTATAGATTTGTCCTAGACCTTTCTTTTATAAACCTCCACATCAAGCTCCAAAATTCAGAATGCTTTCTCTTCAGTCCCTAATACCTCTCATCCCACTTCTAAGTTTCTGCCAGCTTTGGATTTAAAAGATGCTTTTCATCACATTCTAATCCAAAAAGATTTTAGATGCTTTTTGATTTTTTTTTCTGGTTCAAATTTTCAGTTCCTGTTTTTGCCATTTAGTTTAACTACTGCTCCATCAGTGTTTACAAAGTACCTGTCTCCTGAAATGGTCCATTGTAGGTTTTTCAAATTCATATTATTCACATTTTCCCATATTAAGACAATTGTCAGATTTTTCAGATTTCTTCACAGGCTGTCACAAATTTCTTGTTTGAGTAATAAACCTTTTTTCTCAACCTGGGATTTCAGGTGAACATTTTCTCTCATCCCAGTGTTTCTTGATTGTTTTCTGGATACAACACCCATGATGGCCTTTCTTTCTTAAGACAAAATGAAATGAAATGTTACAATGAGCAAATTCTGTTATTTTTCAACTAGACTCAGACACCTGCTATGGATCTCTTCAGAGTTCTAGGTTGTATGGCCTACAACAATCTCATGATTCATCTGGCCAGACTTCAGATAAGGAAGATTCTGGTATCTCTAATCAGTTTTGACTCAGCTCCCTTTCATTTCAAATTTTAGTGCTGGGGTTTGTGAAAGAGAAGCTGCTCTGGTGAGTGAATATTTCTTTTCTTAACCCAGGTTTTCCTTTTTCCATTCCACTCCCTACTCAGTCTGTGAGTCTGCTTGACGAGCTGTGACCAAGGGAGTCAAACAGGACCTTAGGAACAAGCAAGACAGGTTAAAACACACATAATTCAGAGAAATGGTGGTGCTAATAAATGCTCTCTGAACCTTCTTTGGATCCCAGGCTGTCTGTTAGTAGTCACAGATAACACTGCAGTGATGTGGTACATAAATAAACAGGAGGGAACCAGGTCCAACCCCCTTTGCAGACTAGCTATGGTAGCCTGCAGTCTAATGACTCAGTTCATTGTGTCTCTCCTACACTTCATTAGAACAAATCATTACTGCAGACAAAGTCAAAGTAGACTTTATTGTCATTTAGAAATCACACAAGTGCAAAAACTGAATGAAATTCATGTCTCCAGACTCAATATGCAGACAACATATAGACTATTTTCACAGACATTTACACATATAACACCTAGTTATTATATCACGGACATGCAGGTAGACAGACTAATACTGCATGCATAGAAACACATTTTAATACTTGTCGCAGTGAACACTTACTTGCATGAGACTTTAGTATTACACAGGGACTTGGTTAAGACATTGCATTGATCCTTGCACAGAAAGAGAAATGTGGGAATTGCACTGTGAACATCAGAGTATTGCACTATGGTTAATTTATGAATTTGCAACTTGTATTGCACTGATAGAAAAGATATTTTACTGCATTGCTACTGCCCTAGATGGCCTATAAGTTACAGTCATGGTGAATAATGCACTAAGTATTAGATGACACTGGTAACTAGGTTAATGCACAATATGAGACAAGTTTCTTCTGTATCTACTGACCCAGATGGCCATCATGGAGCATGGTTGTTACAAGAGTTCAGCAGCCTGATGACATTAGGGAAGAAGCTGCTCCTGAATCTCATAGTTCTGCAACGTGTGATTTGGAATCGCTTTCTGGATGATAGCTGCAGAAACAGTCTGTAAGCAGGGTGAGTGCATTATTTAATTATTCCTCTGGCCCTGTTGAGACATCTAGATAAGTACAAGTCATAGACAGATGGTAAGATGGACTTGATGATCCTCTTGTCTGTCTTCACCACTCTCTTGAGGGATCTGCGCTCAGAGGTAGAGCAGCTTCCTTACCATACTACGAGGTTGTTCGTTAGGATGCTTTCTATAGTAGCTCTGTAAAAGATAGTGAGAACTGTCAATGGGAGATTCACTCTCCTTAGCCTTCTTAAAAAGTGCAATCTCTGGTGCGCTTTCTTGACTATGTCATTTGTATTGGTGTTCCAAGACAAGTCCTCATCAATGTGCACTTCCAGAAACTTCATGATTCTCACTCTTTCCACTGTTTCCCCATTGATGGTGAGGGGAGAATGTCCCTTGCAATTTTTCCTGTAGTCAATTATTATCTATTTTGTCTTGTTAATATTTAGTGCTAAGTTGCTATTTCCACACCAGCTAATCAGTTGTTCCACCTCATTTCTATACGTTGTTTCATCATCAATACTGATAAGGCCTACCACCATTGTGTCATCAGCAGACTTGATGATGTGGTTTGTATTGCACCTGGCTGTACAATCATGTGTAAACATGGCGAACAGCAAGGGACTTAGTGAACATTCTTGTGAGACTCCAGTGCTAAGAGTGATGATATTCCAGGAGTTATTTCCTGGGCACACTTTCTGAGGTCTGTCTGTGAGAAAGTCAAGAATCCAGTACAAAGTGGAGTGTTGATGCCTAGTTGGAGTAGCTTCATTACCAGATGAAGAGGGATGACCATGTTAAAAGCAAAGCTGAAGTCAATGAATAGTACTCTCATGTAGGTGATTTTATTCTCAAGGTGTTTCAGCAATAGATGGAGTGCAGAGAGATAGCATCTGCCATAGAGTGGTTTGCTCAGCAAGTAAACTGCAGAGGGCCAAGATCAGTAGACAGCCCAGATGTTATGATGTCCTTGTCCAGCCTTTCAAAGCACTTCATCACTGCAGAGACTCAGACAAGCCGAGTAGGATCAGGACAGACCTTCACAAAAGGAAGTTGATCCTGGATTAATATGTTTCTTAAAAAATGCAAGATTACATTTATTATTGTCATAATTGTAGTAATAGTTATCTCCACTTTGGGAGTGATCATCCCACTTTTATGAAAAATAATATTCCCCAGGAACAATTTATTGGGACATCTAGCCTGATGATTGATGATAAAAAAATTATTAATGAAGTTAATTATACCCTTGATATGTTTCTTAATAAAGGATACAATATCAAGGCAGAAATTATAGATGAGAAAAAATAATTTTTTTCCTCTTATTTTGAAATCTGAACTGACAACTACGAGAGTAAATACTGATTTTAATAATAAATATTTTTGCATGGGTACAACAGGAAATTGAATAGATGTTAGTAAATAAATGGAAAATTATTTAGGGGGATTCTGATTCATATAAAATGGCTAGAAATGGACCTGTCGTGTGCAAGAGAGTTAATAGTTTAAAATATGTATTACAGAAAGATAACACATTAGTCATGGTCCCAGAAATAAATAAAGAAGCTAGGACATATGAATGTGGAGAGTGTAAAGCTTGTGAGTATATTTGTTCTGGAAATTTTATTTATTTCAAACATTCAGAGTGGACGATTTATGCTAAAGCCTATTATAATTGTGATTCTGTTAGCAATATTTATATGGTGGTATGTTCATCCAATGAAACATTTTATATCAGAATGACCTCAGGGAAATTTAGTAAGCAGATATTGGAGCATATTTATAATAGAAAAACAGGAAATATCAATACTGCCCTTTATAGCCATAAACTGGATTGCTCTAATTGTAATTTTTTTTTTATTTTGGATCCAGTACATAAGGATTTTACAGAGAGTGATTACTCAATTAAAGTGGATCAATTGGAAATGATCTGGCAACTTAGGCTGCAAGCCGATAAAGCACCAGGACTTAATGGAGTTATAAATATATCTTAGTATGTGTATGAGTTTAAAGATTTTATGTTTAAAAATTTGAATGCATAAATAATTTTAGTACTTTTAGTTTGTGACATTATGTGACTTATCAGGTGATTTTTCAAAAGTTATATAATGACTGTCTTACTTGGTTGGGGTGTTCTGAAGAAGTCCTATTCTATGTAAGAATGAAAGTGCAATGTAAACCTTTCGTCCTGGTTTAGGGTGTTGCCATTGGAGTTACCGTTCTTTGATGCAAATTTGTTTGTCTCAGACATGGTTTCTGTTTTCTGTTTACAGTCTCAGATATTTCCAGAGTGAGTGTCCGATTGGGATGTAAAGGGAGACATCTGCCACATCCACTGCTGGCATTAATGAATTTTATGTGCAGAGTAGTAGAGTCTTTAGAGTTATTGTCCTGCTTTTTCTATGAACAGATTCATATAAGAAAGATTTAACTCAGACATCTGTGTTTTGTCACTTTGGAAACCAGAAACAAAAGCTGAAATAATAAAAAAGAGTTATAAGGTCGTTGCTGTGTTTGTTTTCCTTAGCAAACTACTTTCAGATGTGAAAAGTATTGTGATGCAATAGCAAGAAAGGCAAATTCCTAATGAAAGTATCATGAACTTTCACTCAGCCTCAGCAAAGTGTCACTGAGAAAGCAGATTATGAAGAATGTCATAGTGGGAGAAACTGCTAAGTCATCCTTTTTAATGTGTGAAATTTGGGAGAATCATCGTCTATGGTTGGAAATAAGACTCTAAGGAAAGGAAAAGTTGCATTTAGGGTATAGTTGTCCTATAAGGAGAAAGTACAGTTGTGTACATTTACCATAAATGTAGATGTTCGAGTGTATTCACTGTTGCAGTCATCACATTTGCGTTATCTGCTTGCAGTAGCCCTCAGCCAGTCTGATTAACATAGTCTTGGGTCCTGCATCGGTTGCTGTCCCTTCCTCCATGACGTCAGGTCATCAGGGGTATAAAACATGCAGCCGATGCCGTTACATCAGTTTTTGTTACCCCAGATGTCAGGTGCCCCCCCCCCCCCCTAATGGGAAGCAATTAAATCTATAAATAAACAAGGTTATATCTCCAACAAAAAAGCAAATACACCAAAAAGCTTTTGAGCATAGTAAAGGAGAGTAGAGGTATAGCCAAAAGAAGTAGGGGGGCTGGAGGGAGGGTAACCAGGACTGCAACAGTGAATATACTTGAACATCTACATTTATGGTAAGTGTACACAACTGTACTATGTTCTTCATGTTTCACTGTTGCAGTCATCGCATTTGGGTAGATTCCCAAAGCTAAGGATGGGATGAGGAATTTAGATAGCATTAGGACCAGCTATAGCCCAGCAAGTCTGCAGTGGCAAAGCCAGCTCTGGATTTGGAGAAAATTGTCAGATGGTAATGCTTGGTGAAAGTATGTACAGAACTTCAGGTAGCAGCTTCTAGGATGTCCCTTGTAGGGACGCCTCTGAGAAAGTCTGTAGAGGTAGATGCAGTCCTGGTTGAGTGGGGTCTGATCCCCTGTGGGATAGGTTTTCCATGGTGCTTGTAGCAGAAATGAATGCAATGGCCTATCCATTTGGAAATGGTTTGCTCTGAAATAGCCTTTCCCTCTGCCCCTGCAGCAAATGCCACCAGCAGATGTTCAGATTTCCTTTGAGGTTTAGTCCTGTCCAAGTAGAATCTACTTTGCCTGTGCACATTTAAGGAGTGCAGTATCCATCCCCCTTTGTTCTGTGGATTATGAAAGAAGGCTGGCAAATGAATGGACTGATTAAGGGCCACACTGGATACCACCTTGGGCATGAAGGAGGGATTGGTCCTGAGGGACACCCTGACCGCATGAAAGATTATGAAAGGCTCCACTGCCATAAGGGCCTGTAATTCAGATACCCTTCTTGCTGAAGTGATTGCTAAAAGTAAAGCTGTTTTCCAAGAAAGGAATTTTAAGTCTGCAGTAGCAGCTGGCTCGAAAGGAGGGAGAGTGGGTTTCTCCAATACAAAGTTAAGGTCCCAGGCTGGAGTTGGAGCTCTCCTGGGTGGTCATAAATATTTGGCCCCATTGAGGAACTGCTTGAGCAGTGGATGAAAGAAGAGGGGAGGTTCTGTGTTATAATGAGCTGAAATGGCTGAGGCGTGAATTTTGATGGAGGAGAAAGACAGGCCCTTGTGAAGCATCTCAGTTAAGTATTGTAAAATCTGAGGTAAATTGGGCACTGCTGTGCTCATCCCTTAAGACTGGTACCAGGCACAGAATCTTTTCCATTTTTCAGCATAAGATTTTCTAGAACTAGGCCTCCTTGCCTCTAAAATGATATCCATCACTGGTTTACTGAGGAATGGTAAAGGAGAGATTAGGTAATTAGCCAGGCTGCTACATTCAGTGTTTGAAGCTGAGGATGCAGAATCTGGTTCTCCTGTTGAGACAAAAGGGTAGGAGTCTGAGGCAGGTGCCATGGGGCCAACAGTGACACACTGTTGGTGTGACCAGTCTGGTGTAATCAAAATCATCCTTGGTTTGTCTTGTTTGATCTTTAGTAGCACTTTGGAGAGCAGAGGCAGAGGGGGGAAGGCATAAACTGATATGTTTTCCAGCTGAAGGACAGAGCATCCACTTTCCAAGCTTGTTTGTGGGGAGTCCTTGTGCAAAATTTGTCCAATTGATAGTTCTGGGGGGAGGCAAACAGGTCTATATCTGGGCTCCCCCATTTGCTTGTCAACATGTTGAAAATCCTTGGTTCCAGTTTCCACTCGTATGGATCCATGAGGTTTCTGCTTAGTTCGTCTGCCAGTGTGTTTAATTTTCCTGGCAGGAATTCAGCTTGTAGATGCACTTGGTAGCTCAGGGCTGTGTTCCACAGTGCCATGACTAGTATGCAGAGGGGGTAAGAATATGTACCCCCCTGCTTGTTTATGTACCACATAACAGTGATGTTGTTCATCTTTATGATTAATTGTCCTGGAAGAATGTGGTCCTTGAAGGCTGTCAGAGCATTCTGTACAGCTAACATTTATTTTTGATTGATATGCAGGTGCATTTGACTTGTGTTCCATTTGCCCTGAATGCACTTCCCTGCCAAGTGAGCCCCCATGCATAGTCTGATGCATCTGTTGTTAAGGTTTGGGTGGCAGGGGGTAGTGTGAATGGTAGTCCCTTGTTTTGGTGGCAGGCCTCTGCCCACCAAAGGAACTCTAGTCGTAGGCAAGGTATGATAGGAATCATTGTTTCTAGATCCTGAGAATGTTGACACCATAGGCTTTTTAGATACCATTGTAGTTTCCTCATATGCAGTCTTGCATATGGAATTAGAAGAATGCAGGAGGCCATGAACCCCAAGGCTTGTAGCATTTGCCTTGCAGATAGCAGGATTTTTGTGGCCACTTGTTTGAAGTAGGTTGTCAAATGAATTTGTTTCTCTGGCATGAGGAAAGCCATCTGGGAAGTTGTATTCAAGCTTGCTCCCAGAAATATAATTTGTTGACAGGGTACCAGGTGTGATTTCTTTTGATTTATGGTGTACCCCAGACAAGTTAACACCCTTTGTACAAAGGCCAGATGATTCAAAAGTATGTCCTGGCTTTCTGCCTGAAATAGACAATCGTCCAGGTATGGGTATATTTGAATATTTCTTTGCCTGCAAAATGCAATGACTGGAGCTAGGCACTTTGTGAATACCCTGGGTGCAGTAGATAAGCCAAAGGGCAGTGCAGAGAACTGATAGTGTGTGTAGCCTGCTTTGAAGTGTAGGTATCATCTGCAGGATTCCCTGATTGGGATGTGCAGGTATGCTTCCTTTAAATCTAGTGTTGCCAACCAGGCGCCTTTGCCTAGCATAGGGAGCAACTGGTGAAGAATCAACATCTTGAATTTTGGAATCACCAAAAAGGTGTTTAGAGTAGACAGGTCCAGGTTAGGACGCCAAGAATTGTCTTTTCTGGGTACCAGGAAAAATCATGAGTAGAAACCTTGTCCTTTTTTTTCTTCTGGTACCAGTTGAATAGGCCCCATGTTTAAGAGAGAAAGTACTTGCTTTTGGGCTTCTGCCCACTGATTTGGGTGTAGATCTGGCCACTCACTTGGTGTTGGTAATGTGTGGAAGAGAAATCTGTATCCCTGGGACACTATATTTATAACCCATTTGTCCTGGGTAATGACTTCCCAGTTCTTTGCATGAAGAGCAATCTTTCCCCCCAAAAGGACAGTCAGTTGAGAAGTGCTTGGAAGTTTTAAAAAGAAGTAATTGAGACAGTTTACCATAGGGAGAGTTTTATTACTTCCAGATTTGGAAGTGGTGGCCTCCCACTGCTTAGTCCTGTGCATACCCTGGGACTGAAGCCTAGGAGCTCTGCTTGATCTGGGTTTGGACTGATAACATCTAGAAGAGGCAGGAAAGTACCAGTTCTTGGAAGGCCAATGCCTGCTAAACCTTGGAGGTTGTACTTGTAAATAATCTTTAACAGTTTGCATAGATTTAGCTTTTTAAGAACTTCTTCTGCCTTGTTGCCAAACAGGCAGTCCTGGTTTAAGGGAGCATCCAGTAATTTCACTTTAATATGATCTGAAAAGGATTTCTCCTTAAGCCAAGTATGCCTTCTAAGTACAGACCCAGTTACAGCAGCCCTGCAAGATGCCTCTAGTGAATCAAAACCACATTGCAAATTATGTTTTCCAACTTGTTCAGCTGAATGCAGTAAATCCTGTAAATCCTTATTTTCAGCACAAACAGGAATCAACATAATTTTCTGTTTAAGCAATCCAGTAATATGCTGCTGATACTTTAACATATGAAACTGGCAGTTTAAGGCCCTAATGGCCAAAGTTGCAGAAGTGTATACCTTCTTACCCTATCTATCCAGCGCCCTGGAGTCTCTATCAGAGGTGGTAGGATTTTTGGCAGTAGTAGCTTTAATGCCCTTGGGTCCATGTGAAATGGTCTCAGGATCCGCAGTAGGATTTTTAAAAAGGAACTTGTGAGAGTCAGGGACCCTGTAATATCTATCAGGTTTTCTGGGAGCAGGAGGTAAAGAGTCAGAAAAATTGCACAGGACATCAAAGACAATCATAAGGCTTTTTTCAGTTATGTTAGGAACTTGGGATGCAACTCCCAGACTTGTTCTGAGTTGATTCTAAATGACAAAAAATACACTGAACCCACAGACATCGCCAATATCCTGGCAGACAGGTTCAGTGCAAACTTCTCCACCCCCTCCCCCCCAAAAGAGCAAGTATCTATCCCGGCAGAGGGCTGCCTCCCAAACATCTCTGATGGTCAGGTGAAGGCTGCCCTCTCCAAAGTAAAAAACACTGCTTCCATGGGACCAGATGGCATCCCAGGTTGCATCCTACATGAACTCCAAGAGGAACTAATCCCTCAAATAAAACAGCTATACAATCTCAGCCTCACTACAGGATATGTGCCCACAGAATGGCGTACAGCAACAGTGGTCCCACTCCACAAAGGTGGAGCCTCTACAGACCCTGGAAACTATCGCCCCATAAGCCTGACTAGCTTAGTCTGCAAGGCTATGGAGAGGATCATCATGGAGTTCATAAACAAAGACATTGGGGACCTACATACACTAAATCCTACCCAGTTCGGCTTTGTCAAGGGCAGATCCTGCCTTTTGAACCTGGTTGACTTCTTCAAAACAGTCACCAAAGCCATAGATGAAGGGAAGGTAGTCCACACAGCCTATCTGGACCTTGCAAAGGCATTTGGCACAATACCCCAATCGGGCATCATAGATAAGCTATCCAGCTTAAATATAAACCCCTATGTCACAAGATGGGTCGCAAACTGGCTCAAAGACAGAACCCACAGAGTGAGAGTTGCTGGAGCCATGTCAGACTTGAAACCGGTCACAAGTGGCATCCCACAGGGTTCTGTCCTGGGACCACTCTTGTTCGGTATATACTTTTCCGAGGTACAGGAAAACGTGGAAGGACTATGGCTCACCAAGTTTGCAGACGACTGCAAACTGGGCACCATAATCGACTCTCCAGCTGACACAAACATCCTTCAAAAAGGTCTCACAGAGACAGATAACTGGTGCCAGCACCATGGTTTAAAGCTAAATGCCAAAAAATGTATAGTCATACCCTTTGGCAAAAACAATGTGCCCACAAATTACCACATAGGCGGAAACCCATTAAGTACAGAGAACATTATTAGGGACCTGGGGACCCAAGTTGATAGCAATCTCTCCTTTGAAAACCACATTGCCAAAGTGGTTAGAAAGATCTTCTACATAGCCCATCTCATCATGAAGGGTTTCACATCTAGATCAAGAGAGGTAATCGTGCCCCTTTATTCATCCCTCATCAGGCCCAGCATAGAATACAATGCCCCTTTTGGGATGTACCTTACCCGACACCTGCAGCAATTAGAGAGACCCCAAACGTATCTCACCAAGAGGATCAAGGGTCTCAAACAGATGCCATATGCTGCTCGGTTAAAAAAACTCCAGCTCTACTCAGTTGCATACCGCCTACTTCGAGGCGATCTATGCCTGACATACAAAGCTATGTCAAATCCAGAATTAATGGACATGCTCCACCACAGTAAATCTAAATCCCTTAGAGCCACACGCTCGAGGGACTTGAATCTCAGCACAGAAATAAATAGAACTTGCTGGAGGGACAGGTTCATAACCCAGAGGCTCCCTTTGCTCTGGAATAGAATTCCAGTTCATGTGAGGCAGAGCACCTCACTGAATCTCTTCAAGAAGAATCTCGATAGGTGGATGGGGGATCGTAGGTTTGTCCCGGGGATTACTCCCGTGTCACTATTAGACAGAGGCACAGTAAACTAAACCTTAAAAAGGGCACAGTATACTCAAATCAAGGGGTGGCGTAAGGCATACAGAATCGGGCTAGGCTTATAATTGCCCCAGGGCAGATAGCCTAGTATGAACCTATGAACCTATGAACCAAGCTAGATTCCGAAAATGCACCATCAACAATGTCTAGTACAGGAGGTATGGCTAAAAGCTTGTGCTGGGGCAGGAGTAAGAAATCCTTAGGCCTCTTTTTAGAATCAGAGAAATCCTGACTTTCCCAATGAAAATGCTCCCTGAGAGTATGCAAGGTTTCACCAAAAGAAAAATCCTCTGGGGGGAGCAGAGGGAATAGAATCCTGAGCATCAGAATCCTCATAGATAGATAAGGGTAAATCCTGGTCATCAGAGGAAACAGAAAATTCAGAATCCTGGTCAGAAGTATCATAAGCAAACTCAGTCCTAGGTCTCTTAGAGGGGGAAGGCTGGCTTCCCCTGATTAAAGTAATAAGGTCTTCAGCCATTCTTATCATTTGCTTTTTAGGCCTAGAGGCCTGACCATGTGGTCTGGGCATCAGTTTTCTAGGCATGGTTCGAGTTTTAGGCCTTGAAGAAGAAGATGGCATTGGTTTAATACGCAAGTCAATAGTCCTGAATACACCCTCAGAAGCCCGTGCCTGCACAGCGGCACTGGACCCATCCAAGGTAGAGGCATCCACAGGTTCCACAGTTGAAGCATCTTGCGGCATACCGGACTCCAAATGGGTCTCAGTAGGGGCCTGCGAATCTGATGTAGCGGGTATCAGAGGCTGCGAAAGCACCTCACTGAGTACCGGCAAACTGGCGACTGGCTTAGGAGAAGCGTCGTCAGCAGCTTTGGACCTAGGCGGCCAGTCTCTGTCTTTATCTTTGCGTTTTTGGAATGTCGGTAGTCGGATGGTTTACCGAAGACATATCAGGATAATTGAACGAACACCAAAATATTTAGAAGCAAAAATATACCGATGATGGATAGTTTGTGGTTTAAATAAGGCACAAAACCGATAGCGAGGTACGTCGTGATCAGGGCCTAGGCAAGGAATACAGTACAAATGAAAATCTTTATGAGGTATTTGCTTTCCACAAGTAATACAATTATTTACTTTTACTGACATTGGTTTAGAGCACGAAAAAGTTTCCCCAATGGGGTACTTAGCTTTTAGTTGAAGACTTTGGTTTTGAAACTCAAAAACGAAAATTTCAGGAGTCGGCCGACCGGCACTTGTGAACTGCTTCTGCTTCAGGCACCGCACAGCAAGAAAGACTGAGGTAATGGTGTCAGCTCCATGTTTTATACCCCTGACAACCTGATGTCATGGAAGAAGGGACAGCAACCGACGGCAGGACCCAAGACTTTGTTAATCAGGCTGGCTGAATGCTACTGCAAGCAGATAACCCAAATGTGATGACTGCAACAGTGAAACATGAAGAACATCACTGCTTTATCCCCATTCTTCAGCAGTCTTGCAATTAACATTACCCATTTGTTATTATCTATTATTATTATCTACTAGCCCAGTAAAAAATCTGAGAAATAGTTACATTTACATCCTTAAATAACATACTTGGAATTAATTGTTCCATATTGCCTGTTTTTTAATGTTCTCTGCCAGTTTCATTAATGCCTTTGTGTAGGACAATATGTACAGAACAATTTACCTATTTATTTATGTTTGTTAACGGGAGTATTTGCCTATGTTTGTTAATGGGTTCAGTCCTGGTATATAACACAAATCAAAAACAATAAAATTATTACAAATAATAAAAATGTTGTAAAATATTAGAATAGGTAGTGCAGCATAATAAAAGAATCACCTTAAAATATTGATTGTAATTGAAACATTTAAACATATATATATATATATATATATATATATATATATATATATATATATATATATATATATATATATATATATATATATATATATATATATATATATATATAGTAAATGCAAACAACAGTATTTATAACCAAACATATGCAGATGTTGCATGCAAAGTCATGCTAATGGAGACAATATGTAAAATGAAGATAAGTGATGACTATTTACAACCTTTAGAATGGCAACATGAAGAATGGATAGTAGTTCACCCCAATGTAGGGAGGCATTAAAAAGAAGGAGCTGACTATTGAAGGTCAGTAGAATATATAGGTGAAGGGAAAGTAAAGAGTAATAAACTGAGAGTGGGGAGGAAAAGAAAAAGAAGGAAAAGAACGAAGAAGGGACAAATGAATGTAAGAGAACTGGGGAGTGGAACTGAATTAAGTGTGGTTTAGCTGCAAAGCTGGCTATTGAAGTGAATGTGAGGATTGGGAGGACTTAGAGTTACACCTATATAACACTACTCTTGGAGTTAATCTGAGGAATGGGATGACTTAGAGTTACACCTATATAACACTACTCTTGGAGTTAATCTGAGGAATGGGATGACTTAGAGTTACACCTGTGTAACACTACTGTTGGACCGAATGAGAGGATTGGGAGGACTTAGAGTTACACCTGTGTAACACTACTGTTTTAGTGAATGTCAACATTTCGAGGACTTAGAGTCACACTTATATAACACTTCTGCTGGAGTGCATGTGAGGACTGGGAGGACTTAAAATTAAACCTGTGTAATGCTGAGTGAATGTGAGGATTAGGACTTTAGAGTCACACCCATGTAACACTACTGTTGGAGTTAATGTAAGGATTAGGATTACTTAGCTTTACACCTGTGTTACACCACTGTTGAATAAAATTTAAGGATTGGGAGGACTTAGTGTTACGCCTGTGTGACACTACTGTTGGAGAGAATGTGAGAATTAGGAGGACTTTGAGCGACACCTATGCCACATTACTGTTGTAGTGTATGTGAGGATTGGGAGACTTAGAGTTACATCTATGTAACACTACTATTGGACTGAATGTGAGGGTTGGGAGGATTAGAGTTACACCTATGTAAAACTACTTTTGTAGTGAATGTAAGGATTAGGAGGATTAGAGATACGCCTATGTAACATTACTGTTGGAGTGTATGTGAGGATTGAGAGGACTTAGACTTACCTCTGTGCAATACTACTGTTGGAGTGAATGTGAGGATTGGAAGGATTAGAGTTACACCTATCTAACACTACTGTTGGAGCAAATGTGAGGACTGGGAGGACTTAGGGTTATGCCTCTGTGACACTACTGTTGTAGAAAATTTGAGGATTGGGAGGACTTATAGTTACACCAATGTGACACAACAGTTGGAGTTAATGTGAGGACTGGGAGATCTTAGAGTTATGCCTATGTAACACTACTTTTGGAGTGAATGTGAGCATTGGGATGACTTAGAGTTACTCCTATGTAACACTGCCGTTGGAGTGAATGTGAGGACTTGGAGGACTTGGGTTTACACCTGTGTGACAATACTGTTGCATAGAATGTGAGGACTGGAAGGACTTACAGTTACACCTGTGTAACACTACTTTTGGAGTGAATGTAAGTATTAGGAGGACTTAAAAGTTACATCTAAGTAACACTACTGTTGGAGTGAATGTGAGGATTGAAAGAACACAGAATTACACCTACATAACCTTTGGAGTGAATGTAAGGATTGGGAGGACTTAGAGTTACACCTGTGTAACACTGCTGCTGGAGTGAATGTGAGGATATGGAGTACTTACAGGTACAGCTATTTAACACTGCTGCTGGAGTGAATGCAAGGATTGGGAGGATTTAGACTAACAGGTTGGCATGAATGTGAAGATTTGGAAGACTTACAGTTACACCTATGTAACACTATTGGAGTGAATTTCAGGATTGTGACTTTAGAGTTATACCTATGTAACAGTGCTGTTGGAGTCACTGTAAGGATTAGGATGACAATGTTACACCTGTGTCACACCACTGTTGGATAAAATTTGAGGACTGAGAGGACTAAGCATTAAACCTATGTGACACTACTGTTAGAGGGAAAATGAGAATTTGGAGGACTTTCATTTACAAATATGCAAAATTACTGTTGAAGTGAATCTGTGGAATGGGAGGACTTAGAGTTGCACATATGTAACAGTACTGTTGGAGAGAATATGAGAATTGGGAGGAGTTTGAGTTATACCAATGTGAGGATTGGGAGGACTTAGAGTTACATAGGTTCATAAGTTCATAGATTAGTACTAGGCTAACTGCCCTTGTGAGCAATTATAAGCCTAGCTAGTTATCCCTTGTGAGACTCAAACCCTACACCTTGTGTTTGTAAGGCAAACACCTTAACCATTAGGCCACCCTCCCAACCCTACATAACACTACTGTTGGAATGAATGTTAGAATTTGGAGGACTTACAGTTACACCTTTGTAACACCACTGTTAAAGTGAATGTGAGGATTGGAAGGACTTACAGTTGCAGCTGTATAACACAACCTTTGGTGGGAATGTGAGTATTGTGAGGACTTAGAGTTGCAACTATGTAACACTAATGTTGGCATTAATGTAAGGAATGTGAGGACCTATTGGTACACACATTTAACACTACTGTTGGAGTGAATGCAAGGATTGGTAGGACTTAGAGTTACACCTACATAACACTACTGTTGGAGTGAACGTGAGAATTGGTAGAACTTAGATTTACACCTACATAACACTACTGTTGGACTGAACGTGAGGATTTGGAGGACTTAGAGTTAAACCTTTGTAACACTACTGTAGGAGTGAATGTGAGGATTGGGAAGACTTAGAATTGCACCTATGTAGCAGTACTTTTGGAATGAAAGGTGAGGACTTCGAATTACACCTATGTAATGCTACTGTTGGTGCAAACATGAGGATTGGGACAACTTAGAGTTACATCTGTGTGATACTACTGTTGCAGAAAATGTCAAGATTGGGAGGACTTACAGTTACCCCTATGAGACACAACTATTGGAGTTAATGTGGGGATTGGGAGGTCTTAGAGTTACACCTATGCAGCATTACTGTTGGTGTCAATGTGAAGACTGTGAGGACCTAGAGGTATGCATATGTATTTATTTATTTATTTATTTAAATTTGTTGACCGGGAGTGTCCGACTGGACATAGATCCATTTTCAGCGGAGGCCCGGGGAGAAAAGCTCCACAGTTAAAATAAACAGACAGTATTTACATTGGATTACATAGTGATTAACAATTTACATAGCAATTACTTACAACATATTTACAGATGAAGAACATAGTACATCAGTAGACAACTAGAATCTTTATCTGTGAAGTGCATACCAGACATTAACAAATGTTACAAGAAGAAGAAGTTTGTGCTGTATAATAAGTACTGGCTTATGAGCATCTGAGCTTGCTATAATCAAGGTAGTTAGTGGCGTGGAAAGAAAGGTAGTGGTTGGATGGGGTGGATGATATTAGAGTGGGAGTTGCAAGGGCATAGCCAGCATGTTTTTAGTTGCGCTTTTAGTAAAGTTTTTGTAACACTATTGTTAGAGTGAATGTGAGGACTGGGATGATTTAGAGTTACACTTATGTAACACTACTGTTGGTGTAAATGTGAGGAGTGGGAGATTTAGAGTTACAATGAGAGGATTGGGAGGACTTAGATTGCACTTATGTAACACTACTCTTGATGGGAATGTGATGACTGGGGTGACTTAGAGTTACACCTATGTAATGCTACCACTGGAGTCACTTTGCAAATTTGAAGGACTTAAGAGTTGCTCTTATGCAACACTACTGTTGGAATGAATTCGAGGATTGTGAGGACTATGTAACACTACTATTGGAGTGAATGTAAGGATCGGGATGACTTAGAGTTACACCTAGGTAACACTTCTGTTGGAATGAATGTAAGGATTGGGAGGATGTAGGGATACACCCGTGTTACACTACTGTTGCAGAGAATGTGAGGTTTTGGAGGATTTACAGTTACAGATATGTAACATGACTGTTGGAGTTAATGTTTGGACTAGGAGGTTTAAAGTTCCACCTATGTAACACTACTGTTGGAGTTAATGTGAAGATTGGCATGACTTAGAGATACACCCATATAATGTAACACTACTGTTGGAGTGAATGTGACAATTGGGAAGACTTAGAATTATACCTACTTAACACTGCTATTGGAGTGAATGTGAGGAATAGGAGGACTTATACTATGTAACATTAATCTTGGAGTGAATTTGAAGATTGGGAGTGCTTAGAGTTACAACTGTGTGACCCTACTGTTGCAGAGAATGTGAGGATTGAGAGGACATAGAATTACACCTACATAACTTTACTGTTAGAGTGAATGAGAGTATTGGGAGGACTTAGAGCTGCACCTATGTAACACTGCTGCTGGAGTGAATGTGATGATTGGAAGGACAGAGTCACAGGTATGTAACACTACTGCTGGCGTGAATGTGAGGGGTTGGAGGACTTAGAGTTGCACCTATGTCACACTACTGTTGGAGTGAATGCAAGAATTTGGAGGACTTAAAGTTACATTTATGTTACAGTATTTGTTAGCATGAATGTGAGGATTGTGAGGACTTTAGAGTTACTCCTATGTAACACTAGTGTTGAATTTAATCTGAGGATTAGGGTGACATAGAGTTACACCTGCGTGACAATACTGTTGGATATAATTTGAGGATTTGGAGGATTTTCAGTTACACCCATGTGATACTACTGTTGGAGAGAATGTGAGGACTGGAAGGACATAGAGTTACATCTGTGTAACACTACTTTTGGAGAGAACGTGAGGATTGACAGGACTTAGAGTTACACCTGTGTGACACTACTGTTGCAGGGAATATGAGAATTGTGATGATTTAGAGTTACACCTATGAAACTCTACTGTTGGAGTGAATGTGAGGATTGGAAGTACTTACAGTTATACCTGTGTAACACTACTGTTGGAGTGAATGTGAGGATTGAGATGTTATAAAGTTACACCTAACACTACTCTTGGAGTCAATTTGAGAACTTTTAGGACTTAATGTTTCACCTATATAACACTACTATTAGAGTGAATGTGAGGATTGGGAGGGCTTACAGTTATACCTATGTAGCACTACTATTAGAGTGAATGTGAGGATTGGGAGGGCTTACAGTTATACCTATGTAGCACTACTATTAGAGTGAATGTGAGGATTGGGAGGGCTTACAGTTATACCTATGTAGCACTACTATTAGAGTGAATGTGAGGATTGGGAGGGCTTACAGTTATACCTATGTAGCACTACTATTAGAGTGAATGTGAGGATTGGGAGGGCTTACAGTTATACCTATGTAGCACTACTATTAGAGTGAATGTGAGGATTGGGAGGGCTTACAGTTATACCTATGTAGCACTACTGTTGAAGTCAATGTGAGGATTTGGCGGAGCTAGAGTTACACCTATATAATACTACTGTTGGCGTGAATCTGAGGATTGGGAGGACTTAGAGTTACACCTATGTAAAACTACTGTTGGCATGAATGTGAGGATCCGGAGGACTTAGAGTTATACCTATGCAACACTACTGTTGGAGTGAATGTGAACATTTGGAGGACGCAGAGTTACACTTATATAACAATCCTGTTAGAATGAATTTGAGTACTGGGAGGACTTAGAGTTACACCTATGTAACACTACTGTTGGAGCAAATGTGAGGATTGGGAGGACACAAAGTTGCACCTATGTAACACTGTTGTTGGAGTGAATGTGAGGATTGGGAGGACTTAGTGTTACACATATGTAATATTAGTGTTGAGGAAACATTTGCATTGAGCCTGTCTGAGTAGATGTTTTTTTATTTTGATTCAACTTGTAAATGAAGGGGGAAAATAAACCTTTGGTTATTAGGAAGTAGGCAAATTATTTTTGTTAGTAGAACTGAGAAAGCATGATCTGTCAAATAAAATTTGTGATGGGGGGCTTGACGTATTTAAGGATCAGCTGTTGTATGGGGTGTTTTTCCTGGCTAGTCTACTGGCAAAGAACTTGAAGGAGTTTTAAGCTGATGAGCTGGTAAACAAGGGACCCAGCTAGTAGTGTGGATATTATTTGTACTGACATTCATTACTCTTTGGAAATGATAAAGAATGGTGTACTCTTACAGGTGAGAGGGTTATAAATCAGCAAATAATGTTGCTTATATAATGTTTGTGTTATATGTGTTAGTCATTAAGTGTGCCAAGTATGTAAGAACTGTATGAAAGTTGTCATTCCCATAGAGCTGTCTCCATATCCAGTCAAATAAGCATAATTTACAAGGACACTCACTTTATTGTTTTCTTCTTGATCTGTAATCGTCAGTGTGTGGATAGACATTAGTAGGTGTAGAAGATGAGACCACATTGCACACGTTTCCTAATGCATTTTAATGCTGATTTTTGTCACTGCTTGTATACCCTGTTGTTGTCAGGCAGATTTTGGTCTGTTTCCTCTCTTTTCTGGTAAGTACCTAAAACCATGTTTCTTTTTCCTTTTTAAATATTCTGTTCATTTTTAGCAAACAAAAAATATGTTGTCCTTCATCAATCTTTTTCTTTTCTAGATCCTTTCTCCATGTATAATATTTTGATTTATTTTTTGCAGTATGTGGTCCATCGTCATTTCTCTGTGTATCTGTTTTTTTATCACTGACACCTGAATTAATTAAAATGTATGCAGAATCAAATGTTTCTGTATTAACAGCTGGGAACCAGCATGATTCTGTGTCATGCTTCCATTATTAGTAGTACTTATGAACACAGTGTACCTTTCTTCTTCTAGAATGATTTCTGAACTCACCATGTGTTATTTACTTACACTCTTCATTCTGTGACCTTACCGGATATGCTAAATTAATGTGTAATCTATGATGTATTTATGCCTTTGTAGTGCAATTTTCTATAAGCAATATAAATTTGTATTTATTCACTCTTGCTCTCACACATGTGCTCTGTATTTTCACCTTCTTTAACGAGGCTATACATGTCACAAGATGCACACCTATATAGAAAACTTGACTCAAGTGATTTTCCTAAATATTTCAGAGTGAAAGAAATATAGAACGGTACTTGAGCTGTGATAAAATAAATGAATTCCTATGCAAATCCAGAATACAATACAAACAAACTTTCACAGTTTGTTCAATTTTCTCTACCTCTGAATGAACAATCTACATTTTCAGTACTACAAAATCTTGTCAGAGGAAGAAACATTGATAATGTCACTGTACAAGTTACAGATTAAGCTATGTTCAATAATCCCCTCCCTTCTTGTCTTTTACAGTCCAGCTTCTTAAGCGTATACTCATCCTATTCTTGCAGTTAACATCTTTGATCCCCCAGAGCTGCTTAGTTCTGCCTGCAAAATGTCTTCTCCCTTTTCTTCCCAATATATACTCTGATTTTGCCCATATTCACTGTTCATGCCTTGTGTTATAAGTGTACAACATTTGAAATGCAGGCTCAGTCTTTTATGCAGTCTTCTCCGTCACATCCATTCTGATGCAATCATGTTATTAAATGGTGAATAGTACCTGCACTTTAAATTATAATATATGTATGGTCATTGAAAAAAATAGTTTGAAACATTTCTACAGCCTGTTCATCCAACTTTTTCATACTTTATTACACCATAACTATGGGCAGTATTGTGACTACTGCATGTAATCTATGGCATATAGAGTAGAACAGTTTTATGTTATTACCACAAAACAAGTATATTAATTCATTAAAAGATTGCACTCAACACTTTAAGGAATGGATTCAGAAGTATAATGTCATGCTCTGCTAGAGAAATGCCAAATACAACTTCTTTTGCCAGAAAATAAATGGCACCAAATTCAGAAAGAACTGGAAAGAAGCCAGCAAGATGTGTAATATAAATGGAGAATGAAACCAATAATCCATGGTGCAGTGAAACATAAAACATGAGGTGCTCTGTGGGACATGCCTTAGCAGGCTCAGAATAAAATAGTGTATCAGAAAAAAACATCATATTGTTGGGAAATAATGGAAAAAAAAAATATATATATATATATCTATATATATATATATATATATCTATATATATATATATATATATATATATATATATATATTTATATATATATATATATATATATATATATATACACATGTCATACTGTTAGAGTTACTAAGCAAACAGCAAAGTTCTGCATGAAGGGAAAACACACACAGACACACTCACAGATGGCATATAACTGGTAGTTAGCGCAGCAGTTCAGACATAGAGTACCTGTGTACAGACAGAGATGGATAACTGCATCATAAATGTGGTTTAATGAAAGGGAGCACAGCACAGACATCTACAGGAAATGAAGAACTCCACTGCCATGATATAGATAGTAACCACAAATATGACAATTGCAGTTGGTGGGGATGTGTCACTGACTAAAGTTATTTTTGGTCCATTTGCAGTTTATCCCTTTACTTTGCTGCATGTTACTGCCTGCACTCATGATTGGTAACATTCATTCATTCATTTATTCATTCTCGGATTACCTGCTTTATCCAAGTCGGGGTAACTGGGAACAAGGAAGAGAAACGAATCCTGAGTAGAATACCAGTCTATCACAGTTTACACACATGCATTCACTCGCTTTCACATGTCATGCACCTGTATGTGCAGTATGGAGGATTACCAGTTCACTTTTGATATATCTTTGGAATGGTGGGTGAAACTGGAGCACCTGGCAAAAACATGAAAACACAAAGATGGCATGCAGATTCCAAACAGGAAGAGGCACCTTACCCAAGAATCAGACTAGAGAGCCAGGTGTTGTAGGGTAGCAGATCCAACCACTGCACCACTGAATTACCTTTGCCCATGCATGATAGCAGATAAAGGTAATTATATTATCCTCATATATGCTTGCAGAGTGCAGTATTACGTTCATCATATATTCCATGCATACTGCTAAGAGGGCTCAGGAACCCATAATATATATATATATATATATATATACATACATATATATATATATATATATATATATATATATATATATATATATATATCCTATTAAGCACAAGGGAGCTTTGTTATTTCAATAGTCAGTTTTATAACCTAGAGGTGTACCCGGGTGCCTTATTACAGTTTCTGGCAGTGCTTTTCTGGGTCAACGGTATGTATGCCTGACTGCTGCACACATATGCAGATAGTAGCCCTATTATCTCCATATCACTTTACCTGTTCTGTGGCCAGAACTTTATATGTAACAATATGAATTTCAGTCCTGAAGTAAAACATTTTTCCTTCTCATGGTCTGAAAGCTTTTACTTATGCCCTCTGTTGGTGATTCCTTGCATTATTACAATTCTGAATTCTGTTTACTTTGAAATTATTTGTATGCAGCTTTGCCTGATGTGCATATTTTCTTCTCTGCTGTCTAAAGTTTCATGCATCAGATTTCTATACATGCTATCATTATCAGTTAACAGAGACTGTGTAATGTGCTGCACATTGCATAAATGTTTTCTTGAATCCTGTGATAAAAGAGGATTCAGATTAATCTACGGCTTTTGACAAATAAAGGTTGCTGTAATTTCAAAACTACTTACTTTGGTACCTTTCTTGAGGTCTTTTCTATTCTTTCTCCACTCAAACATGCTTAAATTTGTGAAAAGGCATCTCTGCATAATCAGACACATTTACATTAATTTGTGCGATGTCTCTGACTCATTATTGTTCAGACCTGTACCTAGCAATCACATGACAAAAGGAGAAAGTGTGCTGGTGGAAAATGAAGACTTTATTATGACCTCTTTAGATGCATGGCTGCAAGCAAAAAGAAAACCATAGCCACTGCACAATAAAATGACCCTGGTTCAAAATAGATATATCATTAGAAAGACAAATAAAATAAAATAAAGTAGAATAAAAACAAGGTGCATTTTTAATCAAGCTGTTGTACAGCTTCCCAAAATACTACTATATGGTAAAGTGCTTTCAGGTGCTAGCCATAAAATGTGAATGTATCATTCTCTTTTGACTGCCCATTTACCTGGTAGTCAAAATAACAGAAGGATAGATTAAGATGGTGAACAAGAAAATATCTCACCCATTTAGATGAGTAGTCGTGAGCTAGGAGTTAGTAAATGTAGTCACTGAACAACAAAATTGATTCCATTCCAAAATACTTAAACAAAATCAAGGTAATATATATATGTAAACAGGCTAGAACATAACTGCCTAGAAAACTGTGATGTGTGCAGCATTGCTGGGTTACTTAGATGTTAGTAGGCAGCAAGGGCTTGTTTTCCAAATGAGATAAAAGAGTCAGATAAGGCTCAGAGACTAACTACAGCTGTTATCATTGCAAGGCTACCTTTGCCTTCCTTCTGCTTTCTACGGAAGATGGACATACACTGATATCATAAACATCGGTATATCGCCTTCACAATCAAGTATGACTATATACGTGTATTACACATGCCCTGCGTTATGTGGTGTTTTTATGGTTTTCGATGATCCCTTTCTCTCTCCTTAGACATTATGAACAACGTACTCCATCTTTAAATCCCAACCCACAGTAAGCCTCCTAGCCATCCTTGATTCATATCCAAAAAGGCAGATCACGGGCAGCACACCAAGGTGTCCTTCCTTTGCACCAGTGGCAAGTCTGAGACAGTGTCTGAAATAGCTAGACAAGACATCATAGATCAGTGGGGCATGTCCTGAGAAAGGTCCCAAGATATGTCCTAAACTCGGAGATATAAATTGTATGTCTGTGTCAAAAAGCATTGACTCTATGACTGAAACAGAAGAAAATCTCCCAGAGGTAGACTTGAAGTAGATTCTTAGAAGAGACTTCTCCTGACTGAGGAATCGGCACGTCCTTAATGTACAGGATTAGGATCGGGTCTCTGATTGTGACCAATTTATTATGTGTTCAAGGCATTGTATGCCAAAAAAAATTAGCTTAAGGGTGAATCTTGGTATCCATGTCGAGAACACATAATAAAGAGTTATCATCTGTGAGCTCTGATCATAAAATAAACCACAAACTATGTGAAAATTCTTGGCAGTTACTAGTAGGCACATGACAGTGACATTTTATGCAGTTTTTGTTATTCTTATGTTTGTGTATCTAGACTATGTGGTATATGTTGACCAGTGCTGAATTTTAATACCAGGGCAGAAGGAGCTGTGCACATTGATATAATATTTAGATGCCATTCTGAAACTGCATGGGCATGCACACTGCCAAATATCTGAGCACTGACTTCTACTGTGAATTGGATGTCATTCTGGATTCTTTAAGGTTTGCCACTTCCCAGAAACAAACATAAATTTGGGCTTTGGAATTCAGCTTTGGTACAATAATTTGTAAGTGCAGTTTACTTTTTTATCTAGCTTTCTGCTTAGGCGCAGTACTATATTTCTAATGTATAGTAGTACACTGCTGTTGATAAGATTGTGTGCTGAAAATGTAATAGACGTTTTATGTCTCCTTTTAATTAAATCATTGCACTTTTACTTATATGCCTGTCTAAAATTATTTCCTTTCCATGTGAGAGTAGTGTCTTAATTTAAAAAAGCTGTAAAGTCTGGATTTTCCCATACAAGGGAGGGAGTTAGGCAGAAAGCTTATAAACATGATCAAACTAAGGTTTTAATGGCTCACTGATAAGGTGCTAACAATATCTTCAAGCTATGGTGAATTGGAACGGTGCTCCTATGTATCTTAAGTGAAGAAATAAAAGCAGTTGTAAGCTCTTCATTTCTGAAGCAGTAGTCCTCACACCAGCTCTGCTGCTAAGCTGCAAAAGCCCTTTTAAAGCTCTAACACCACAAAAAGCACCAAAAGTTTTGTGCTTCTGTGCTGAGCTGCCAGCTCAGGTGGCTAGTAAACAAAAGAAGTGGCTGGGCAGCCACAGACAATACTGCCTTCAGGCATGCCAAGCACAGGGCAGTCAATCACTGAATAGCAAGAGGAAGACAAAGCACATGGGGAACATGGGATAGAGACAAGAGCTGAAATTCTTTGAGTAAGGAAGAGAAGAGATACGTTTAACATGGGCAACAGTTAGTTTATGACAAGAGAGAAGCAGTGTTTTCAAATGCTAAATGATAATGAGCTAAAATCACATTCTTGTCCTGCTGAATCACAATATACATTACTCTCAGGTGTTTACAATGGAGAAAAAAATATCCTAAAAAGATCTAGTGGGACTCATAAGAGCTGCTATTCAGCTGTAAAAAAAACATTTAAATTAAAAGAACCAGTAACATTGTGCCTTGTTAGATGGCTAAGCACTAGGAAAAGCACTTGAGTATTTCCTCATGGTCTACAAAGGGAACTAGTTACATCTAGCAAACTGTAGTGCCAGCTAACTCTGTGTCGTATCACAAGTCAGCTCAAAGGAAGGAAGTACACAGGATGTTGGCATCTGGGTGAAGAGATGAAGAGGAGGTTGGAAAGGTGGGTAAAATGTGTAGATTCTGAAGTGAGGGGTAACTGAATGACACAATTATGGCGGCAGAGTTTGCTGCTACAGTCTGCATTACAGAGACAGAGTTGGGAAGAAGGCATAATGGGGGGTTATAGGTTTAGAGGAGAGGGAGGACAGAAGGGATGGGAAGGGAATAGAATGGGTTGTAAGGAAGGCAAGGGGGACTGGTGGGACTGATGAGGGGGGTATGATCAGGAGGAGGAGGAGGAAGACCTGAGAAGAGGTACTTAAGGAAGGGGAAGAGTGCGAAGATATGTGCAGAACAAATGGAAGGAGAGAGAGAATATAGGGAAAGCAGAGTGAGAAGAACAACCAGCAATGGCCAATGAACTGGCAGATGGTAAAGGAAGAAACTGTGAAGCACAGTTTATTGGAGGGAAGGGAGAAAACAATACGAAAGGGATTGGATGAAGAGAAGGAATGGATATTGGTGGTGTAATTACTAAAGGTTTTGCATCCAGGAAGAAAGAGGTCATTGTCTCCCTCTACTCTTCCCTCATTAGGCCAGTCATCGAGTACAATGCCCCATTTGGCATGTACCTCACTAGACACCTGCAACAATTGGAGAGGCCGCAAAAGTACCTCGCAAAGAGGATCCTAGACCTTAAACACCATTCCTATATGGAAAAACACAAAAAACAATAACTATTCGCTCTCTCATATCGCCTACTTAGAGGCGATCTCTGCTTAACTTACAAAGCAATGTCTGACCCAGCTCTGTTAGAAATGCTACATCTAAGGAAATCCCAATCCCTCTGCACCACATGCTTCAGAAACCTCAACCTCATTACCACAATCAACAGAACATACTGGAGGAACAGGTTCATAACCCAGAAACTGCCCATGCTGTTGAATAGACTTCCCATACATGTCAAGCAGAGCACCTCGCTGACCTTCTTCAAGAGAAATCTCAATGAGTGGATGGGAAATACGAAATCCACGCCGGGGATAACTCCAGTGGCTCTACTCGACAGAGGCACTGGGAACTAAGGTTGGGTGGCATGATGCCAGGGTAATACTATGGCTAGGCTTGTAAAGACCACAGGGCCATTCGCCTAGTACACACCTATGAACCTATAATTAGGTAGGAGAGGGCCAAAAAGTATGTTAGGGGAATATAACACATGGTGCTGAAGTGGGTTTAGGTAAAATAATGGGGAGAAAACATTTGGGAACTTAAGTACAGAAGAAGAGAATAGTTGAAGTCTGAAAACAGTAAGAACATAAATTGTTGGATTGTTGCAAGGGAATATATAAGTAAGGAGGTGATTACAGCAAGTATAGAGTATAGTGGAGATTCATGCGTCTTACTTTACATAGATCAATGAAATGACAAAGATCACCAATAGCTCTGGTTAATCTGCCTCACATCTATGAACCTTGTGTATCACACAAAGTGAGTCACAGGGTGAACAAGTACAAAAACCACAACAGAGATGCAAGGCGATAGATGTTACCAGCTTTAAGGTAGATGAATGACTTCACTTCCTTGTTATTTGTGAAAAATGAAAAATAAAAAACACTTAAACATTACATTATTAAGCAACAGTAATAAACAGTTCAAAACCTCAGATGTTAATTCCTCTTCTATGAAAATATTGAAGAAACAAACTCTAATAGGCTTAGTCACCAGAATAACTCAGCTTTAATTCATGGTAAGTGCTTTCTTCCACCAAATGGACTTCATCAGATCAATTTTTCAATAACAGCTTAAACCATGGAAAACTGATATATATACATAAAAAACACAAAGCATCATAATTCATCTCATACATAATAATGAGCCTAGCCTACAACTAAAAGCCTTTGTGCTAAATAGCCTTTAGTTAAGGGAGTTTTATGACACCTTATACCTGTCTGGAGACAGACTAGGAGTTAGTTACTAGCTCTGCACTTCAGTTTATTTGGACTTTGTTTTATTAGCACTCTTTCTGTTTCCGATTTTAGTTTGGATTGTAAAAAATGATTTGTGTTACATCAGACTACCTTTTAGTTGTAGGCTAGGCTCATTACTATGTATGAAATGACTTATGGTCCTTTGTGCTTTTTATGTTTATATTAGTTTTCCATGGTTTAAGCTGTTACTGAAAAATTGATCTGATAAAGTCTAGTTGGTGGACGAAAGCGCTGACTATGTTTTAAAGCTGAGCTATTCTGGAGACTAACCTGTTTGAGTTTGTTTCTGAAGTTTTGGATTGTTAATTACTGTTCCTTAATACTGTAACATTAAAGCGTTTTTATTTTTAATTTTTTACAAATACAAGGAAGTGAAGTCAGTCCTCTACCTTAACACTGGAAAAGCTATTGCGTCTCTGTTGTGGTTACTTTACGTAGGTGCAACATGTTAAGATGAATAGTGGATGAAGCAGCTAAGATAGTCCACTGATGTGAGTAGGAACCAAGATGCAAAAATATCTGAGGGAGTACCAAGCCAGCTTAGTCCGAAAAGAACAAATTAAAAATATGGTGACTGGCTGATAAACAGAAAATTAATCAGGGGTATGAACTTTCAGAAGACTGGTGAAAGGTATAGCTTAGAAAGGAAATATATGGTAAAGATAGACACTGTATCACTCCAAAGAGAACAGCCTAGGTGAAATCCAGCCTGGAAAGAAAGACTTAAAGATGGAGAAGGGGGTAGAAGACTACATAGGAAAATAGAGGCAAAGGGAAATTAGGAGAGAAAGAGACATGGAAAGGAGGAGCAAGAGGGATAACAGTGGAAAAGCATGGGGGGGGGGTGACTATAGTCAGCCATGACAGGTATGACCATGGATAATGCTCCCTTCTCAGTATTGTGCCATTTACTGTTGGTATAAAACTTTCTGTCTAGAATTCTGACATAAGTTTAGCACAAGGACTAGTGGCACAGGAGTTTAACAGCACTGATGGTACAGTCATAGCTACTGGTATCAGGTTGCTTCACCTTTGGGACTGACAGTAGTACAGTCAGACTGGTGACTGGTATATTGTTGCCTCACTTTAGTGTCATACAGCAGTATTGACACAAGGTCTTCTCTTCTAAATTGTTGCACTATACCCTTTGCCCCAGAGACATTGTTGTCCTCATACCACAGAAGATTAGCATCACTCCTGGCACAGAGTCAACACTCTTTAGGTACTCACCCCTCTAGGTGTCTGACAATATGGCTGACATACTATATCTGACCCTCTAGGTATCTGCCAGCACTTGTCCCTGTGGGCCTCTGACAGGTTATTTAGCATAATGCACATGCTCCTGTAGGAGTGTCATAGCATAATGCACATGCTCCTGTAGGAGTGTCATAGCATAATGCACATGCTCCTGTAGGTGTGTCATAGCATATTGCACATGCTCCTGTAGGCATGCCACAGCATGGCTGATACAGTCTTTTCTGTCTCTAGAACTCCTAAAACATTAACAGTAGAGCAGCTTCTTCCTTGCAGAACCTACAAGTTCCAACATGTATTCTGCTGCCATCTGTACCAGTTGCTTACAATGACTTCAAGGACCTTAAGTTATAGATCTAGTTTTTGGATGTCGCCAGTGCTAACTGTGTCAATCTCCTGTGCTAGTTTATCAGTGCAGTTCTAAATGCCCTAATATGAATGAAGCCATCAGGTGCTAATATCTTCCTTAAAAAAACAGCAAATAGCATTTGCAAGTCAACTACTGGCCTACAAGTGTTATCTTTGTGTTTAATATCATTAGTAAAACTATCAGAATTAGTAGCCCTTAAATGAGATCATTATACAGTTATCACAGTTTTTCTCATCACATAGTGTTTCCTTCACTTTCATCTTTTCTTTAAAATACTATATAAACATAAAATAAGATTTAAGTAGTCCTTCCTCTGTTTCCTGTAGGTACCTGATTCTGCAGTATCTCTGCTCATTGTTACTTTTTTGAATTCGTTGTAGGATCTGATAACTAACTAACCAGAATTACTAGACGCCACTACAGTGTACTTAAGAGTACTAAGAGAAAAAAGCTACATCAAAGGTAGATTAGTTTCTTCTTATGACTACCCAGGAACGTCCATGAAAACCCGGGACTCAGCAAGGGGCCATTTCCAGGCCCTCATAAATGAAACAAAAAAATAATGCCAAGTAGCACAGTGGTGAAGAAATGAGTGCAGCTGCTACACAGCATTTAGGGCTTCAGTTTGACTCTTGTCAAGACAGCCTTCTGTGCAGAGTAAACACAACCAACCTGTGTCTGCATCGGATTTTTGCCAGGTGATCCAATTTCCTCTTACACTTCAAAGTCATGCTGTAGGTGAATTGGAAATCCTGCAAATTGAAGTTGGTGTCTGCATATGTGCATGTACGTGTGTGTGTGTGTGTGTGTGTGTGTGTGTGTGTGTGTGTGTGTGTGTGTGTGTGTGTGTGTATTAATGTGTGCATGAGTGTGTGTATGTATGCCCTGTCATGCATTGGTGCCCCATTCAAGATTAGTTTTACCACCTTGCACTCAATGAATGTCAGGCTAGGCTCGAGTTCTGGTCTAACCCTGTATATTACGTGGGTTATCAGCTAGTGAATGAATGAATGAATAAACGAATGAATAATAATAATAATAATGCCACATGGTTGAAAAGGATACTGTTGTCCCCAAAGTATTAATTTTATAGATACTACAGGTCCAAACGTTATTAATGAAAATATCCATAGTGTCTGTAACAAAGCAGAACAGCTGCAAACAGTCACTGACCAAAATGATCGAGACATTCTAGTCATTACCAAAATGTGGCTGTAATCTCATATTAAATATAATGATCTCAGCATGACTAGTTACAGTATATTTCACCAAGGAGGAATCCACAAAAGTGCAGGAGGTTTATTCACATTAGCAAAGCAGTAACTAAACTGCATTCTATATTGCAAGAAATGTCCTTGCTATGAAAACAGAGACATGATCCTATAGAATTCATAAATGTTGTCAACTGCTGGGGATATATTTTTCTCCAAAACAATCAATCCCATGATGTAGAGGACAACCTGCCCTCAATAATAGAAAGGAATCTGTGCCAGTGAATTGCTCTGGGTCAGCCTCAGAAACTCTTCCATACATGACTGCATACAACTTGTGTCTTTCAACTTATCTTGAGAAAACAAAAAAATCTGTCAGCATAATCACAGGCACAATGGACACAATTGTTCCAAAAATGGCATTCTGAGTAAAACATGACAGTCAATCATGGATCTCAGACAAACTGAATATACTCATGACTGAGCTGAGCAAGGTGTGTGCTAACCATCATTCCATGTATACATATATATATATATATATATATACATATATATATATATATATATATATATATATATATATATATGTATATATATATATATAGAGAGAGAGACCGATCAGATCAATGCAAGGGACAAGCTCCATCTCAGCCCAGAAGGGTCAGCTCTTCTTAGACCTGGGTTGGAGAGGTACATCCCAATAATCATACCTTTACACTGAAATGGTAGGTGGGAGGGAGGTTTACAGAATAAGAGGATAAGTAGTTAGGCAGTATACAAGAATGTAAAAAAAATAGCAGGGAAACAAATAAGTGTGATTTAGACTATGGCCATACCTGTCAACATACCTGTCAACAAATGTCATACATTTTACAGAATGTCCATATTTTTGTCTGATATTTTTGGTATGTCCCAAATAAAATGTATGGTTTTCTGGTAATTCATTGAGAATTGCAGTCATTAAATAATAATACACATCCTTCAGAAAACAGATGTTAATGCAAAATCTGTTACTCTAACTAATTTCTAAGTTTATATGAGCAATAATTAACATGTGTCCCTGATTTTGGGCCTATGTTCCCCCATTTTGTCTAGACTACGGCTGGGTATTCTTATTCTGCAGTGCAAGGTGTCCAGGTTGGAAGATGGGGGAGCTGTATGCAGTGATGCAGGAAGGGACAGAGGATAGCACAATGACAAGACATGGAGGGATGTAAAGGCACCTAAGTATAAGTTGTTCAGGAATGAGTGAAGATGGAGAGATGGTGTTGGAGTAGCAATCTGCACAAAGGAGAGCACTGGGCGGGAGGTTAGAGAGCAGGAAGAACACCAAACCTGAATTGGGGCAAAGTTGCATCCAGAGCTAAAAGCTAGGTTACATGCACTTGTACATCAAACAGAGCAAGGAGGGGAGGGCTGTAGTCTCATATGTTATATCATCCACCAGATATAACAAGAGAAGAGGATGAGAGAGTGGAGGAGAGACCACAGTAATGGGCTAGGAGTAAGGAGGCCTAAATCACGGGGGATCTGATCTACCATGAGCAGAATGGGATAGTCTGAGCTCAAGAGTAGAGAAGGACTACATTTAAAATGCTGATAAGGCAAAACACCAAATGGTATAAGATCAACCACAAAAAGTTGAAACAAAACACTGAAAAGCAAGACACACTTTATATGGAAGGGCAAGCCTTGGCCCCTGCACCCTGCACAGTGGTGCACACCCCCTGCTAATTGTATATACTAACTCTGCGATTGCAGTACATTGAGGAAAGGGCAAAAACCTAGTCCCTGCTGTACAGCAATCTTATCAAAGTACTTTTCTTGACCTTTCATGGATGATCTTTTGCCATTCGGCATTTCAGCCATTTGGCATTTTAAAAAGGAGGTCAGGAGCTGCAGAAAGTACAGTTTTGTACCTACCATAAATGTAGATGTTCAAGTGTATACCCTGCTGCAGTCATCACACTTGGGTTATCCTGTCGTCAGGCGGTCCCGCAGTCGGCCTGAATTCCAAAGTCTTGGTTCGGCGTCGGTTGCTGTCGCTTCTTCCCTGATGTCAGTGCACCAGGGGTATATAAGAGGCATCCAACGCCATTTTCTTCAGTTTTTCTTGCCCCAGATGTCAGGTGCCCCCCAAAAGATGGTCAGTAGATAGTACCAATAATAAAAGCTTAGCACCAACAAAACATCCCTCCAGCTATAAGCAAATACACCACAAAGGTTCTATCAGATTTTAAGGTATTGAAAGGCTTTAGTTAGGTCAGAGGGGATGGAGGGAGGGTAACCTGGATTGCAGCAGGGTATACACTCGAGCATCTACATTTATGGTAGGTACAAAACTGTACTATGTTCATCGTGTTACCCTGCTGCAGTCATCACACTTGGGTAGAATCCCAAAGCTAAGGATGGGAGGTGGAGTCAAACAGGGTTAGAGGAGGCTAGAAGGCCCTGCAAAACTGCAGTGGCAAAGCCATATCTAGTCTTAGAGTAAAGTGGTAAGTGATAGTGTTTGGTGAAGGTGTGTACTGAACTCCAAGTTGCAGATTCCAGAATATCCTTAGTTGGCACCCCCCTGAGGAAGGCTGTAGATGTAGCTGCTGCCCTGGTGGAGTGGGGCCTTATGCTAGCAGGAACTGGTTTTCCATGATGGGTGTAGCAAAAACGTATGCAATGTCCTATCCATTTGGAAATGGTCTGTTTTGAGATAGCCTTTCCTTGTGATGCTGTAGCATAGGATACAAAAAGTTGGTCAGATTTTCTGAAAGCCTTAGTTTTATCCAAGTAGTAACATAGTTGCCTGTGAATGTCCAAGGAATGCTGGTGTATTTCTCCTTTGTTCTGTGGATTTGGAAAGAAGGTGGGTAAGTGGATGGTTTGATTTAGAGCCACACTGGATACCACCTTTGGCATAAAGGAGGGGTTAGTTCGTAGAGAAACTCTGTCTTGATGAAAAATGAGGAAAGGCTCTACTGCCATTAGTGCCTGTAGCTCTGAGACTCTTCTGGCTGAAGTAATTGCTAGCAGCAGGGCAGTTTTCCATGATATAAACTGTAAGTCAGCTGAGAAAGCTGGCTCAAAAGGTGGCAGCGTAAGTTTTTTCAGAACAAAATTTAGGTCCCAAGTTGGTGTTGACGCTCTCCTGGGAGGCCTAATGTTTTTTGCCCCTTTGAGATACTGCCTTAGAAGTGGATGTGAAAATAAGGGAGGATCCATGTTATAGTGAGCTGAAATAGCTGAGGCGTGGATTTTAATAGATGAAAAAGAAAGTCCATTGTGTAACATCTCAGTTATATATTGTAGAATCTGAGGTATGTCCGGCTGAAGGGTATTTTGGCCTTTAGCTTGGTTCCAGGCGCAAAATCTTTTCCATTTGTCTGAGTAGGCTTTCCTGGTGCTGGGCCTCCTGGCCTCCAGAATGACATCCATAACAGCTTGTGAAAGAGGGGCTGGCTGGTTGCTTAGGTGATGTGCCATGCAGCCAAATTTAAGGTTTTGAGCTGGCTGTGTAGAATCTGACTGCCTTGCTGTGTGAGTAGATGAGGAATTTGTGGTAAAATCCATGGTGGGCCCTGGGCCATGTTCCTTAGTAGTGGGTACCAGTGTTGGCGTGGCCAGTCCGGGGCAATGAGTATCATTCGAGGTCTCTCCATCCTGACTTTCAGCAGCACCTTTGTGAGAAGGGGCAATGGAGGAAAGGCATATACTGTCAGCATTTTCCAACTGAATGAGAGTGCGTCCACTTTCCAAGCTTGATGTTGAAATGTCCTTGTGCAAAATTTTGAAAGCTGATAGTTTTGGGGGTTGGCAAACAGGTCTATGTCTGGGCGCCCCCATTTTTGAGTTATCATTGCAAATACTTGTGGATCCAGTTTCCACTCGTGGGGATCCATGATGTTTCTGCTTAGGTCATCTGCCAATGTGTTCTTTTTTCCTGGCAGGAATTGGGCTTGTAATTGAACTTGGTAAGCCAGTGCTATGTTCCACAAGGTCATTGCTTGCCTGCATAAATGGTAGGAGCGTGTACCCCCTTGTTTGTTTATGTACCACATTACTGTGGTGTTGTCTGTCATTATAAGCTGTCCTGGATGTAAGAGGTCCTTGAAGGCTGTCAGAGCATTCTGTACAGCTAGCATTTCTTTTTGATTGATGTGCAGATTCCTTTGATCTGCAGTCCATATGCCTTGAACGCACTGTCCTGCCATGTGTGCCCCCCAGGCATAGTCCGATGCTTCTGTTGTCATAGTTTGCCTGGCTGGGGGTAAGGTGAAAGGCTGACCCTTGTTGAGGTGACATGCCTGTGACCACCATAGAAACTCCTATTGAAGGCAGGGAATGAGAGTTATTGTTTCCAAGCTGTGGCTGTGTTGAGTCCATACGCTTTTCAGGTACCATTGTAATTTCCTCATATGCAGTTTTGCAAATGGTATTAGTAGTATGCAAGATGCCATGAAGCCCAAGGCCTGCAGAATTTTTCTTGCGGGGAGTTGGGTCTTTGTTGCCATTATTTTGAAGTATTGAGTTAGTTGTAGTTGTTTGTCTGGCATCAGATAAGCCATCTGGGCTGTTGTATTCAAGCTGGCACCCAGGAATGTCATATTTTGTGAGGGCACTAGTTTTGATTTCTTTTCATTTACTTTGTACCCTAGGCAACTTAGAAGGTGTTTTACAAAAGTCAGATGCTGTAAGAGAATGTCCTTGCTTTCTGCTTGGATGAGGCAGTTGTCCAGGTATGGGTATATTTGAATTCCTCTTTGTCTGCAGTATGCAATTACTGGTGCCAGGCATTTTGTGAAGACCCTGGGTGCAGTAGATAAGCCAAAGGGCAGTGCAGAGAATTGGTAATGGGTTGAACCTGCAATGAAATGGAGGTATCTTCTGTAATTTTGTCTGATAGGGACATGCAGGTATGCCTCCTTGAGGTCCAACGTTACTAGCCAAGCTTTCTTGCCCAACATGGGAAGAAGCTGCTGTAGTGTTAGCATCTTGAATTTGGGTACTTGCAAGAAGGTGTTTAGAACTGAAAGGTCCAGAATGGGTCTCCAAGCATTGTCCTTTCTGGGGACTAGAAAGAGCCTTGAGTAAAATCCTTGGCCTTGCTCCTGTGTAGGTACCAGTTGAATGGCTCTCATGTCCATGAGAGCTGTAATTTGTTTTTGTGCCTCTGCCCATTGATTGTGTGGCAAGTTTGGCATTCCTTTTGTCCTTGGCAAGGTGTGGAAATGGAATCTGTATCCTTGTGAGATAATGTCTAGGACCCATTTGTCCTTTGTGACGATGCTCCAGTTGTCTATAAAAAAATGCTAATTTTCTTCCCAAGGGAGCTGCCAAGAGAATTTTGCTTGGCAGTTTGAGGTTTAAGTCATTGTGTTTGTCTTCTAGTAGTTTGGGACCTGTCTTCTCCTCCCTTCTGTGTTGCAGTGCCCCATTGGCAAGGTTTGTAAGGGATTTGTGTTTGTCCTCTGCCCCTTGGGCGTCTGTATTTACCCCTCTGTGGTCTGTCAGAAGCTGGAAAGGACCAATTTTTTGCTGGCCAATTTCTGCTGAAGTGTGGGGGTTGTACCTGTAAGAAATCTTTGACCATCTGCATAGATTTTGCCTTATCCTCCATTTTCTTTAAAACCTTTTCTGCTTTAACCCCAAATAAGACATCTTGCTGTAAGGGTGCATCTAGTAACTTTGCTTTAACATGATCAGGTTTGCTCCTTTAACCAAGCATGCCTATGTATAACAGACCCAGTAACAGCTGCTCTACAGGAAGCTTCCAAGGAATCAAATCCACATTGTAAAGTATGTTTGCCCACCTGTTCAGCTGCATGCAACACATCCTGCATTTTTTTGAATTCAGACTGTTGAGGATGCGTGCTCATCTTTTGTTTTATTTGAGACATTAGGAATTGCTGGTATTTCAGCATGTGAAATTGACAATTTAGTGCTCTCATAGCTAGAGTAGCTGAGGTGTAAACCTTCTTCCCCCACCTATCTAGTGCTCTGGAGTCCCTTTCAGAGGGTACAGGATTTTTAGCCATAGAAGCCTTAGCCCCTTTGGGACCCTGGGAGATTGTCTCTGGGTCAGCAACAGGGCTTTTGTAAAGGAATTTGTGTGAGTCAGGCACTCTATAATATCTATCTGGTTTGGCTGGAGCAGGAGGCAGAGAATCTGGATTTAGACAAGATTCTAAGTAAACATCATCCACAATGTCTAAAACTGGAGGGATAGCAAGTGGTCTGTGCTGGGGGAGTAAAAGAAACTCTTGGAGCCTTTTCTTTGAGTCGGAGTAGTCCTGACCTTCCCAGTGGAAATGTTCCCTCATGATATGTAAGGTTTCCCCAAAGGAATAGTCTATAGGGGGAGAAGCTGAGGGAATGGAATCTTCAGCATCAGAATCTTCATAAGGGGGAAAGGAGTAATCCTGTTCCTCAGAGGAACCTGAGGAAATAGACACTTGATCAGAGGAGGCATAATCCTCCTCTTGTCTAGGCCTTTTGTTTGGGGGGGTTGGGAACCCCTGATTAAAGAAATCATATCTTCAGCCATTTTAAGCATCCTGTTTCTTAGGCATGGGGCTTTGAACTGGAGACTGATGTGCAGTCTTTTTTGGTTTTAAAGGAGTCTTAAGCTTAGCATAAGATTATATGGTGAGAGTAGTTGGTCTGAAGACACCTTCTGTAACCGAAGGTGTTTCCGCAGCACCGGCTTCTCCTTCTGCAATGTTGTCGGTAGGGCCTAAAGAAAATGGCTGCATCGGCCTAGAACTCTCTGTTTGAGAATCCAAAGTGGTATGGGGTTCCAATTCTGCGGTCGTCAGGGGCTGCGTAGGCGCCTCACTGAAAACCGGAGAACTGGTGACCAGCCCAGCCAAGGCCTCGGAGTCTGGCTTGGATGTAGGCTGCCTGTCTTTATCTTTGTGTTTTTTATGCACGCTGGTAGTCGGTTGCCAGTAGAGGTATTTCACTACCAGTTGATAGGCATCTCCCAATGCTGTCCTCTACCATTTTTCACTCAGGATGGCTGCCCCCCTCTGCCTCACCTCAGCTTCACCCCCAGGTCCACCTTAGTTATGCATGCTATCCCTAACCCTGTCCCTGTCTTTAACATTGACATGCAGTTTACCTTAAAATGGCCCTTTCCCTTTCCATAGCATTACCACTACAGAAGACAGCTTGGACACACACACACACACACACACACACACACACACACACACACACACACACACACACACACACACACACACACACACGTATGCAAAATCTATCCCTTTTTTAACCCTTAACGACTCACACTTGCAATCACAGTAAATCCTTCACCTTACCTAACCCTAACCCTTAATCTAACCCTAAAACACACATACTCACACACAAACTCCCAGCTTCACCACTTACCTTCATCAACCAACTAGAAGTCACTCAAAACAGCATTCACTCAAATGGTCCTTCACTCAAAACATATAGCATTTCACTTGTGTCACACGAGTGAATATATACACAGAGAGAGACAGGTCCTGTACTTTGTCAGAATGCAATCCATTGATGTGTTTTTATAGAAAATTTACATCAGTGGTGTGTTCCATTGTTAGGTAGCAGTGTAAGTGAGGCAATCAGTGGTGTATTCCATTGATAGTTAGCAATGTAAGTGAGGCAATCATTGGTGCATTCCATTGGTAGGTAGGAGTGTAAGTGAGGCAATCCGTGGTGCATTCCATTAGTAGGGAGCAGTGTAAGTGAGACAATCAGTGGTGCATTCCATTGGTATGTAGCAGTGTAAGTGAGGCAGTCAGTGGTGCATTCCATTGATAGGCAGCAGTGTAAGTGAGGCAATCAGTGGTGCATTCCATTGGTAGGTAGCAGTGTAAGTGAGGAGGAATGGAGAGTTTCTATCTTTCACTTACACTATGTTTAATGTTTTATTGAGAACAGGTGACATTGGGGTAAGGAATGTGTTCATTTCCCCACTGTTGTGCAGCATTGGAGTTAATATGTTTATAGCTGTGGGGTGTGAGGGGAACATTTATTTTGTGTGATTCTGACTCAATATTAATTTGCATTGTAGATTCAACATAGACCTTGTGTGTGTATCTTTGTGTGTGTGTGTGTGTGTGTGTGTGTGTGTGTGTGTGTGTGTGTGTGTGTGTTTCTGTCTGTGTATTTGTATAGCATTGATAAAGCTGGGAGGCAAAACCTGGGTATTCTGGTTCATAGCAGCTATTTCATATTAAAGTTATATATACAAACATACATACATATTTTTCAGAAGAATCAGTTATACACAGACACACACATACACATGGTTCAGAAAGTAGCAGATTGTATATATATATATATATATATGTATATATATATATATATATATATATATATATATATATATATATATATATATATATATATATATAGACAGAGTGGGAGTAGAGTAGCTAATGGATTAGGATGTTTTTGGGAAGAAATAATAATACCTGTGGAAAGCCATAGCAAGAAACTGTAAACACCATAAAGAGAGCAATCAGTGGTCAGGACTGAACATCTGGCCCATGAGACAGAGGACTTTACTAGTAAGCAACCATGCTGTGATATGTATAAGAACTGTAATCTCTGTTACCTTGCAATACCAGGGGGTATTGTGCTTCTTTTCAGTCACTTCATTTCATGAAATGGACTTTTGCTTTCACAAACCTGGTATGAATTGTCAAGAGGAAAACAAATTACTTGAAGTGCTAATGGATCTATGTTTCCATCTTTTTGTCAAGTATGGATAAAAGTGCTCATTGTGTTGGTTGAAGGCACCACATCCCATATATATTTGACACCTATATGGAAAAAGACTTGCTGAACTGTGCTATAGTGAACTTACTGGTCCTGCTTCTCTAACTGGATTTTGTTTCTATATTAACCTTTGCTTCACCTGGGTTTGGACATGCATTGACTGACTATGGCAGTAGGTCAGTGACTTGGGTATGACTGTTGCTGATTTTGTGTCTGGGGTTATGGTTGCTGTTACTGGTGAGAGGAAGAATGTTTCCACGCATGCATGCCTGCTGTTTGTCCTCAGTTTCTCTTACAAATTGCCTGTGTCTTGTTCCCTTGTTGATGATTACTGCTCTTCTCCTTTAGGTGGGTATTTGCCTAGTGCTTAACGAGTTTAGTTACACATGCTACTAATATTGTTGGAATCCTACTGAACTAACTAGAATTTGTTTGTATAATGTCCTTGTTTCATCTGGGTTTGAACAAACATGCTTTGAGTTCTATTTTACTTTCAGCAACACAATAGTTCATTTCATGCTCTTATAGGTTCATAGGTGTGTACTAGACTAATGGCCTCTGGGCCTTTACAAGCCTAGCCATAGGATTACTCTGGCATAGTGCTACCCAATCTTAGTTCCCAGTGTCTCTGTCGAGTAGAGCCACTGGAGTTATCCCCAGGGTGAATTTTCTGTTTCCTATCCATTCATCAAGATTTCTCTTGAAGAGGGTCAGCGAGGTGCTCTGCTTGACATGTATGGGAAGTCTGTTCCATAGCATGGGCAGTCTCTGGGTTATGAACCTGTCCCTCCAGCATGTTCTATTAATTATGGTAATGAGGTTGAGGTCTCTGGAGCGTGTGGTGTGGAGGGATTGGAATTTCTTTAGATGTAGCATTTCTAACAGAGCTTGGTCAGACATGGCTTTGTAAGTCAAGCAGAGATCGCCTCTAAGTAGGCGATATGAGACAGAGAATAGTTGGGAGTTTTTTGAGTCTGTCCATATAGGACAAGTGCTTAAGGCCTAGGATCCTTTTTGTGAGGTACTTTTTTGGCCACTCCAGATGTTGCAGGTGTCTAGTGAGGTACATGCCAAATGGGGCATCGTACTCAATGATTGGCCTAATGAGGGAAGAGTAGAGGGAGACAATTACCTCTTTCTTCCTGGATGCAAAACCCTTAGTAATGAGATGTGCCACATAGAAGGACTTTCTGACCACAGTGGCAATGTGGTGATCGCAAGAGAGGTTGCTGTCAACCTGTGTTCCCAGATCTCTTATAATGCCTTCTGTGTTCAGTGGACTACCATTGATGTGGTAAAACATGCGAACCGGGTTTTTCCCAAAGGGGATGACGACACATTTTTTGGCATTGAGCTTAAGGCCATGGTCATGATGCCAGTCATTGGTCTCAGTGAGTCCATTCTGTAGGATGTCTACATCACTTGGGGAGTTAATAATGGCTCCCAACTTATAATCGTCTGCGAACTTTGTAACCCAGAGTCTCTTCGTGTTGGCCTGGACTTCAGAGAAGTAGATACCAAACAGGAGAAGACCCAGGACTGAACCCTGTGGGACTCCACTCAAGACTAGTCAGCAGTTTGACTTGGAGTCAGCTACTTTCACACTGTTGGTTGCAACCCACCTAGTGATATAGGGGTTGATGCCAAGCTTAGTGAGTTTTTCTATAATTCCTGAGTGGGGAATGGTATCAAAAGCCTTGGCCAGATCAAGGTAGGTGGTATGAACCACTTTGCCTTCATCCACAGCTCTGGTGACTGACTCAAAGAAGTCAACCAAGTTGAGCAGGCATGATCTACCCTTCACAAAACCAAACTGTGTGGGATCCAGAGTTTGGAGATTCCCTATATCCTTGTTTAGTAGGTCCATGCTGATGCGTTCCATAGCTTTGAATATCATACTCATCAGGCTAATGGGGTGATAGTTCCCAGGGTCTGTAGTTGCTCCTCCTTTATGGAGAGGGATGACTGTAACAGTGCGCCATTCAGTAGGGACAAAGCCTGAGGTGAGGCTGTGATTGACCAGGGCACACAGGTGAGGTGCCAGTTCACGCTGTAGTTCATGTAGAACACAACCAGGGATATTGTCAGGTCCCATAGAAGCTGTATTCTTGGCCTTGGACAGTGCTGTTTTAACCTGTGCAGCAGTAATACTGGGTGCCTGGCAATCTACTGGTATTGTGATTGGTCCTTTGGGGGGGAGGGGTAAAGTTGGCACTGAATCTGTTGGCCAGTATACTGGCAATACTTGTTAGCTCAGTACAGGAGGTACCATTGGGCAGTAGCTCAGAGCAAATCTGGGTATTACCATGGAGATTCTTTACATAACTATAGAAGGCCTTGTGGTTGTCTTTACTATCTGCTGCAATTCTGTTTTCATAGTTAGCTTTAGAGGATTTGATGAGGGATCTCAAACTTTTTGTTGAGGCTGATAAGGGAGTTTTTCCAGTCTATGGACTTCACCTTATTCTGCATCAGTCTCCTCCTTCTGTTGTAGAGTTTGTTTATGACAGGGGACCACCAGGTTAGCTTCCTTTTTTTGGAGGAGAGCATCTTGGTATTATTGGGTATGGTGAGACCCATGCATTTGTGTACATGTTTGTACAGTGCATTAGTGTATGATTCTGTGGTCACACAACTATTCTTCATTTGCATGGGTACCGTGAAGTTAACCACCTCTGTTTTTAGGAGACCAAAGTTAGTTTTGGAGAAGTTTCTCATGGTGGTTACCTTTGCGGTGGGGGGGGATGTGGATTTCCAAGGTGATTAGTTTGTAGTTGGAGCTAACCAGGGAGGAGCTGACTATTGGTGTAGAGCAACGGTCACCCATGTTAGTAATGACCAGGTCAAGGATGTTGCTACCTCTAGTGGGGGTAAGAACAAGCTGGTCCAGAGCATTGGAAATAATGAACTCCAGGAAATGTTGGGCAAGTGTATTGGTACATCAGTAGTTTACCCAGTAAATGGAGGGGTAGTTGAAGTCGCCTAGTAAAGGAGTGCTAGATTGGACCCTAATATTCTCCAGGGTGCTTAGGAACGTGGAGTGCAAGTCTTGGGACACATGGTTGGGGACCTATAGCAGGCTACGACCTGAATCTCTTAGCTTGGAGTTGTCAGGTGTGACTATAGATTTCTGGATTTCTCATTGTGTTTCTGAGGTCAGTCAAGTTAAAACTGAATCTTGTGATCTGATTCATTCACTTAATTGTAGGAGAATTGAGGGCACCTTCCACGGAATCTTTCTGGTAGTTCACAAGTTAGGTAGTCATTAATATATGGCCATGTAGTGGCCTATTTCAACATTGATTAATAGTTTGCTCTGCACCCTTTTGTTGCCAGCCAGTTGGCTTATGAATGATTTCCTATATCCTCTACTGATGCTATTAAATATTTGTTAAATTTGGAGTATAACCTCTAACACACACTGCAAGTCAGTAAGCAGCTAAACATGACATCATAACCACCTAGTCATAGGTACACTGTCTGTTGCCATTACTTTTGAAAAATAATTTCTTAAGCCACTAAAATCTTGCTTTTTTACTCTAAAATATTTTCACTTGCACCTTTACTCACAACTAAAGAGAGTCATCCCGACTCCAAATGTGCTCCCACAAGGATTTGCATGGCTGTAGCTACACGATGTAATAAATTAGTGATAGGTGATGCTATAGTTAGGCACACTGATGCTCCACTCACTAAACTGTGGTAGGATAGGGTCATGATCAGATGTGTCTCTGACGTCTGAATTCAGTATGTGACCAGACCCCTTAGGTCTCTTTACCTCAGGTATGGCTATGTTCTCACTGTCACTCACAGTGTAATGAATGACCTTAGATGCTACAGCCTGCGGAGATGCAGACAGATATATCTGAGCTCTATATGCATGCTCAAGGCAGGTAAGACGTTTGTATCTTCCCTTCTTTGACAATAATGCCACAATTTCAAATAAAGATATTTGATTTGAACAATTGGCTTATTAACTGGTGTCATTCCAGTGAGATCCAATGTGTGTTAGCATGGGTAGGTGATAACTGACAGACTGACAGGTCAGAATACTTTGCCAAGGATAGCTTTTACCTGCCTCTACAGGGCTTCTTGTTTTGTTTAGAACCTTCTCTACCCCCATAGCATTTGCTTGGCAAAGTTAATTTGTTAGACCTCCAAACTCATCAAATTTGAATCTGGCTTATGATAAAATGGCCCTGCCCAATGCTGTTAGTCTGGTTTATGTTAAGGTGGCCGTGCCAATGCTGTTAGTCTGGTTTATCTTAAGGTAGTCTGGTTTATGTTAAGGTGGCCCTGCCCGATGCTGTTAGTCTGGTTTATGTTAAGGTGGCCCTGCCCAATTCTGTTAGTCTGTCTTATGTTAAGGTGGCCATTCCCAATGCTGTTAGTTTGGTTAATGTTAAGGTGGCCCTGCAAAATGCTGTTAGTATGGTTTATGTTAAGGTAGTCTGGTTTATGTTAAGGTGGCCTTGCCCAAAGCTGTTAGTTTGGTTTCTGTTCAGGTGGCCCTGCCTGATGCTATTAGTCTGGCTTAAGTTAAGGTGGCCCTGCCCATTGCTGTTAGTCTGAACAACATCGCCTTGCTAGACAGGGATCCAGGGGAGTAAATACTGTGGGAAGAAATAGCCAGGGAATTGTTATGGCTAGACTTGTATAGGCCCTAGGGCTGATAGCTTAGTACCAACCTATGAACCTATAATACATTGCCTAATTTGGAGATCTTCCTGTTGCTCAAGCATATTCATATACTTTTGTTACAGAAATATGGTTTTCAGTACTCTAACAACACTCCCTTTAAAACAGGATAGAGCACCTATCATCTTTCAGATTGTCTGGGAACAGAGGTGGAATGTGTATTTTTATTTGCTTAAAACATAACTTGCACCAACTACTTCAAGACTTTGAATTTCATGTCACTGATATCTGGTTACATTTGAAACACTGACTTACCACATCATTGTCAATTATAGATATTCTTCACTGTCACCTGGTGAACACAGTAGGTACCTTAGCAAGTTGTATTCCATATCTATTAATCCCAGTACTTTATTTTAGGTGACTTCTTCCTGTATCTATCAGTTAGGAGTCTCATGCAACTAACCATAAATATGCCCAACATTTCCTACATTTTATTAATACCTACTCCCCAATCATCTTGTCCAAGGTTTCACAAGAGGGTGGGAAACACACATGATCTTGTCCTTAAAAAAGCTGCCTTTGTCTGCACACCTACTAACTTTATCTCCTTCTTCATCAGATCTGACCCCAAGACTGTAATTTTTCCCTAAAAATTAGCACTGGATTTCCCAAATATTTAACTGCATGTGGGAACTACTCTAAAGCCAACTGTATATGACTATGCCAGGGGTGTAAGAATTTTAAAAGTGCTTTGTCCGCTACTGACCTAGTCTGTAAAGGTACCATAAGCATCCGTGATTTTGCAGCCATCTCAAACAATGTACAAATAAGTCAGTACCTATTAGGTAGAAGTTTGATGAGAAATTCAGGGGGAAACCCTATGGAGGGAACTCTCAGACAAATAAACTTTTTAATAGGTGGAGAAAATTATATGGTTTATATACAACTCTTCCTGCATCAGTAAGAGTGAGAATAAGCAGGTCTGCAGGGATCTTAAATACATCATTAGGAAGGGTGGATATGATCTGAAGGCAGCACGCACTTCAAAGGATAAGCACATAGCTTTTATCAGGCATATTAGGAGTATTAAAAGTAGTACCAAATGCTGCACTAAACTTGAAGTGAGTAGTGGTACCTATTCTGAAACTAAAGTCATAGCAAATGTACTGGATTACAAATTTAGTTCCAATATTCATCTTCTTCAAACTCTAATGTCTTCTCCTGTAATCTTTTAACATTGCACCTTCCATGGCCACTACTGACTAGATCCTAGACGCTATTAGCAAAAGTAAAATAACAGATCCATGGGCCTGGGCACTATACCAGGTTGACTTCATTTTAAACCAAACCATTTTATTACTGAATCCCTTCTTAATCTCTTTATTCTCAGGACCCTGACAGAATAACTAAAGAGCAGTGGTTGTAGTGCACCTGTGTTAAGGCAGTGTTGCACATGACCCTCAACATTATCATCCTGGTAGCATCAATAGTGTTATCTGGAAAATCATGGATCTTAGTCAATCTCTGACAGCAAAACTGGTAACTTAACTCAGTCTAATCAGTACAGTTTTGTGAAAGGTAGGTCTTACTTGCATAAATTGGTTGCCTTTTTTGAGGGTGTGACTGACACCAGTGATGTGATTCATTCTGTCTGTGCTGCTTATCTCAACCTTGCTAAGGTTTTTGAAATGAGTCCCCTACCGGTATTGTTGATAAACCTCCCAACTTAAATATTAACCCTTGCATTACTCGGTGGACTGGGAAATTGCTACCTGATGATATGCAGAGGGGAAGAGCTGGTGGCACCTTCTCATGTAATAAATAAGTCTCTAGTGGAGTCCTCCAGGGCTTTGTGTTGGCTCCCCTTTTCTCTGACATCTATTTTTCTGATTTTTCTGATGTGAAGACAGATGTCCAAAGTTTGTGGTTGACAATGTTTATGGAATACTACAAACTGGGTGATGTTGACGATTCCCCCATAGACTATTATATTCACCAAGAAGGGCTAGATAGAGTGAGAACCTGGTGTTCTGATCCAGGCCTCAGACTTAATGCAAAAAAATGTAGCATAGTTGCATTTAGGAAACAAGTCTTTCCCATGGATCATATAAATAATATTCCTCTTAAAAGTGATACAGTTGTTAGATATCTAGGCAGTTTTGTCATCAATTAACTCTCCTTTGATAAAGTATCAATTACAGTAAGAAAATATTTTCTTTTCCTTGCGCAGTAAAATATCAAAGGTATTGATGTTAGAATCACTCTATTTAAGGCTCTCAACTTACATCATAACATAAAGAAGACTTCTTGGAGGGATAGGCTCATTATCCAAAGGATTCTATACCCGTGAAACAAACTTCTTTTCATGTTTAATGGTGTAGCACTGTAGCCTCCTTCAAGTTAAGTCTTGATGACTGGATGTGTTCACATAGATTTACCTCAGGGATAATTAGTATGGCCCTTAACAAGAAGAGAGGTAAACCTACCAGAGACATTTCTTATGGCCCATGGCTAAGCTTTAAATGGTTGTTTAAACAACCTACCTTCTATCAACTTTCAAACCTTGGAACCTATTGAGTGAAAGGTGTCTTAAATCAAACAGTTGTGGTTGCACTATGCAGAGTCCATGAATGATTTTATTTGTCTGTTATGTATGTACACAGACTGTTCCATTTCATAATGATGACACAGTCCTACCTGCACACAGGATTTGCTAGTCAGAACAACAATTGGCAAAGCTACTACTCAAAGGTGTACCTGTACTTGTATCTTCACAGGTGTGCAGGGTCTAGAAAAAAAAAACAAATACATTTATGAGTGCAAGAAACCTGGTGGTACACATACAACTGACTCAGTGACTTTTGGGACAGATTGTTCACAACCTTGGTTAGACCTATCCACATGAATAGGCTACCCTTCCCTGAGTAAGAACTACCAGCCGGAATATGCAATAACAGTTAATGAACTGAATCAGTGATAATACACATATAAAGCAAACTTCAATGTCTATGTCCCATTGTGTTTGAAATTAATTCAGCTGCATTGCTCTGAATCAGATTTATGTCCCTTACCACAATTGGTGGGGTTAACTGAGTTAAGCAATGATGCAGTCAGAGTAGAATTGTGTTAACATGAGTAATATGCCCACTAGTTTCATTTTTAAACCCAGATTTGCTATTCTGCTCCCAGCTGGCAGCAGCATTTGAACATCATAGCTGTAAAAGAAAACGTTGTTTTGTCAATACTGTAGAAAGCAGGCCCAGAATTATGACATTGCAGCTGTATCTTTAAAGTGATGACCACAGTATATAAAATGGCTGAAATTCATGATTCCAAAGTCATTTACATACATTAACCCATTCAGTCATTTGACACTCCTCACAGAGAACATAGCAGCACCAGTGGAATCGGCAGTTGCACCTCTCAGTCCTGGTCTGTTTAAGAATGTTGTGTCCTCGTCCACAACACAATGTCCCACAGTTGTCCATTTTCTGACTTGTTTTATTGCAGATTCTACCCTCAGTCCCAGGTGAGTCCACACTCAAGTCTCGCTCACAGAAATCTGGAGACTTCTCAAAGTACACCAGCTCATTGGAAATCCTCTTTTTGTTGAGTCGTGTGTTAAATGCTCCTGAGTTCTTATTGTGAGAGTTTATGAAGATAGCACTTTGAAACTTCTGCTTTAATTCTGAACTGACCAGACGAAACTCTGGTGTCACGTGCCAACAGGTTTTAAACTGACAGCTTCCTGAAGTCCCATGACACTTACATTTCCTTTTCATGTTGTTAATCACTGCCTAGTAAGTGAAGAAAAAATGTTGTTATGCCACTTAAAACAGCTTCAGTTTGCATAAATTTAACAATGTTTTCTGTTTGAGTCAGTGGGACAAACTAACTTTCAGTAATTACAACATAGCTTATGAGGGCACCTTTGGTAATCCAATAATGAGAAGTTGTTCTATCTCACCGTTCAGTCTTTACTGATGGGTTTGGAGCTGATCCCTTGGCTCCGAGTCAGCACCTACTGCAAAGCTCAAGGATTTCTAGTAGCTTGAGCCCAAGTCCGTATCCCATGATGCACCCTGAGTTACCTCAGATCTAGTTTTCCGCTGCAACTGATCAGAGGTTCTTGCTAGCTCGGGGCCAGTAAAAATTTTATTACCTTTCTATTTTCAAATGTTATTGTTGTATTATCATTAAAATACAAAGATATTAAGATAGATAGGCTCTTAAAGCCTTTTCTGTAGTGTTCCCTTCCCTGTGTGCTTTTCTTAGCTTTATATTTGGCCTTGTTTTTTTTTCTGATAGGCTTATTTAAAATTTCTGACTAAAAATTGCTTGTTCAGTGACTTTTTGTCACTTTTCTTATTAGCATAGTATAGCATGATTACTTAGTGTATAGTAACTGTTTATTCAGTGTCCTTTTGTCACATTTTTTCCACAGCATAGTATTTTATTACAGTTTTCTTGCTGTTCAGATTATCTGTTTAATCATTTTGTGTGTGTGTGCTTGTTAGCCTTACTTTTAGGCTTGTGTGCTTATCTTTATCCTGTTTTTTTATTAGAAGGCTTTTGAGTAGTTAGCCTTAGTTAAAGGCGTTTGTGTTTGTGTGTGTGTGTGTGTGTGTGTGTGTGTGTGTGTGTGTGTGTGTGTGTGTGTGTGTGTGTGCGTGTGTGCGTGTGTGTGTGTGTGTGTGTGTGTATGTGCGTGTGCTGATAGCCTGGTTTTTATTATAGGTTCATAGGTTCATAGGTTCATAGGTTCATAGGTTTATACTAGGCTATCTGCCCTAAGGCATTTATAAGCCTAGCCCAAATTATTGTGGCTTACGCCACCCCTTATATGAAAAAATACTGTGCCCATTAGTTTGTTGTGCCTCTGTCCAGCAGTGACCCAGAGATGATTCCCGGGGTAAACCTACGATCTCCCATCCACAGGTCTAGATTTCTCTTGAACAGAGTCAGCGAGGTGCTCTGCCTCACATGGACCGGGATTTTATTCCACAGCATAGGGAGTCTCTGAGTGATAAATCTATCCCTCCAGCACGTCCTATTTATATCCGTGCTAAGGTTTAAGTCGCTTGCTCTAGTGGTTTTGGTGGATTTGGATTTTTTGAGGTGGAGCATGTCCATTAATTCCGGGTTGGACATGGCCTTGTATGTCAGGCACATGTCACCTCTGAGCAGACGGTATGCGACTGAATAGAGCTGGAGTTTCTTCAATCTGGCAGCATATGACAGATTTTGGAGTCCCTTTATCCTTTTGGTGAGGAACTTTTGGGGTCTCTCCAATTGCTGCAGATGTCGGGTGAGATACATCCCGAATGGGGCATTGTACTCGATCATTGGTCTGATAAGTGAAGAGTACAGGGAACAATGACCTCACTAGATCTGGATGTGAATCCCTTCATGATCAGGTGGGCAATGTAGAAGGTCTTTCTAACCACTTTAGCAATGTGAGTGTCAAAAGAAAGGCCACTGTCAACCTGGGTCCCCAGGTCCCTGATAACCTCTTCTGTGCTTAGTGGATTGCCACCTATATGGTAGCTTGGGGTTACCTTGTTTTTCCCGAAGGGTATGACTATACATTTTTGGCGTTTAACTTCAGGCCATGGCTCTGGCACCAGCTATCTGTTTCCGTGAGTCCCTTCTGAAGGATATCCGTGTCCGATGCACTTTCCACTATGGCGCCCAGTTTGCAGTCATCTGCAAACTTTGTCAGCCAAAGTCCTCCCATGTTGGCCTCTACTTCTGAGAAGTAGATGCCAAACAATAGGGGGCCAAGGACCGAGCCCTGTGGGACACCACTTGTGACCGGCTTGGAGTCTGACACAGCGCCAGCAACTCTAACCCTGTGGGTTCTGTCCTTAAGCCAGTTTGCAACCCATCTTGTGACATATGGGTTTATATTTAAGCTGGTAAGTTTTTCTACAATACCCGAGTGGGGTATTGTGTCGAAAGGCTTTGCAAGGTCAAGGTAGGCTGTATGGACTGCCTTTCCCTCATCAATGGCCTTGGTGACTATTTCAAGAAGTCGACCAAGTTCAAAAGGCATGATCTTCCCTTGACAAAGCCAAACTGGGTCGGGTCCAATGTCTGCAAGTCCCCTATATCTTTGTTTATGAGCTCCATTATGATCCTCTCCATAGCTTTGCAGACTAGACTTGTTAAGCTTATGGGGCGGTAATTACCAGGGTCCGTGAGGCGCCACCTTTGTGGAGTGGGACCACAGTTGCCGACGCCACTCCTTGGGCACGTATCCTGTGGTAAGGCTGAGATTAAACAGCTGCCTTATGTGCGGGTTTAATTCCTCATTTAGCTCGTGTAGCACACAGCCGGGGACACCATCCGGTCCCATTGATGCTGTGTTTTTAGCTTTAGAGAGAGCAGCTTTCACCTGCGCATTTGAGATGTCCGGGAGGCTACACTCGGCTGGGATAGTTATCTCTCCTTTAGGGGAGAGGGGTGAAGTTTGCACTGAACCTGTCTGCCAGTATGTTGGCAATGTCTGTGGGTTCAGTGATTTTTGTATCATTTTGGACTAATTCTGAGCATATCTGTGAGTTTCCACCCAGGTTCCTAACATAGCTGAAAAAGGCCTTATGATTGTCCTTTGAATCCATGGCAATTTTTCTCTCAAAATTGGCCTTAGTTGATTTTATGAGTGCTCGTATTTTTTACTAATAATGATCAGGGTGACTTCCCTTTTATGGATTTTGTTCTATCATGTAATAGCTTTCTCCTCTTATTGTAAAGTTTGTTAATGGCTGGGGTCCACCAGACTGGACGTTTGCCCTTTGTGGAAAGAGTCTTGGTTTTATTTGGGATTGCCTGATCCATGCAGTCCTGGAGGTGTTCATAGAAGGCATTTGTAAGGGCTTCCGCAGCTTGGTTGTGGTTTCCTCTGACTCAGGGGCCTTGAAGGATACCACACCAGTCTTGAGTAGTGTGAAGTTTGCTTTAGAGAAGTTCTTCACTATGGTCTTTTTTGTTTGGGGTGGGGAGAAGGCTAATTTATACTTGCTGTTGTTGGGTGTGTCCACTTCTGTCATGACTGATGACAAAGACAAACCCCCTAAGTCAGGGTTTAAAAAATGCCCTAAATGTGGGCAAAAGATGTCGGTTACTGACTGCCATATGAATTGTGTGTACTGATTGGGTGCCTTGTACTTACAAGAAACATGTTCTATATGTCATACTTTTTCCTCTATTGTCCTCCAAGAGAGAAGAAGGAAGCTTATTGAGAGGGGTTTGTTGAAATCTTCTTTCCAGGAAGCTTTGAGTGACCAGGATGGATCTAGTAAATCCTCAAAGTCCTCCAAGACTTCTGGAGAATCAAAAAAATTAAAAAATCTAAAGAGTCTGTGACATCGGCTCCACAGGTCTTGGTGCCGACTGTCTTTTCTTTTCAGAGCAGGTCCCTGGTCTTGGAACCATACCCGAAACTCCTAAATCGCCTGTACTCCAGTCGGTACCATCAGTCTGATCATCTCGATTTTCTGTAAGCCTATTTGATTTGGATGTGGATCGGGTGGTGCAGAAGCTTTTACAGGCATTGGCCTTTGTCAAATTATCGGCTCCAACCCAGGTGGCTTCGGAGCCGGACCCTTATGCCAGCTATATTTCTTCCTCCTCCGAGCCATACCGGTCCTTCGGAGCTGGAGGAGTCAGACCTGCTGATTGTGGAGCCTTTGGAGCTGATGCCTGCTCCAGTGCCTTCAACTCTGTTCACTCTGACATCCTCGGCACCGATCGAGGATGCTAGGAGCTGACACTCTCTGGTCGGGTCTGAGGAGGATAGTCGAACTGACTTGTTGGTTCTGACTTTGCCTCTTGGGGCTTCGGCTCAGATGAGCTTGACTCCTACCTCGGGCTTGGAGCCCACTGTCCCAGTGCTGGGGGTATCGATGGTTTCTTTGGATCCATTGGTCCCTTTGCATTGGAGCAGAGGTGCCTTCAAAGCTATGAGGGGAGTTATGTCTCCCAAGACATCCTCAACTTCTGGACCAGCTTCTTCATCCCCTAAAGCGCCTGTGTCTGCTTCTGCCTCACAGATCCTTGCTAAGCGCAGAGACGCAGAGCCTCAGAAACCCCCACTGAGTGGCCCATGCTCTTCCAAGACCTCCCCAGAAGCTCCCACTGATGAGGTTCCCAGAAAGAGAGTATGTAAGAGGAAACATTTGGACTCCCCTCAGGAGTCATTAACATCTTACACTGACTTGGATGAATCAGAATGGTCCCCCTCTGAGGATATCTCACTTGCTGAGATACTGGAAATCCTTAGGCAGAGGGGTGACTGGCAGTCTACCAACCCTACTGAGGATGACTCGGTCCTCCTGAAGGCTTTTGGGTCTCAGCCCTCCACCTCTTGGGTGTCTCCACCCTTTGATGAGCTTATGCAGCTGGTCTCACGATAGGCGTGGGAGTCTCCGGATACTATGGAGCCTGTCCCTAGGAGGCCTAATAAGTTCATATCTGCCCCCCCAGATAAATCCTTCTTGACAAAAGGTGTGCCAGTCGATACCATGGTGGTGGCAGCAGCCACCAAAAAGGAAATGTCTGAAACCTCCTTGTCTATTCATCCTCCTAACAAAGTCCCCAGGGTCATGGATAGATATAGGAAGCACATGTTTAGTTCAGCGACTTTTGCTCTTCGTTCATTTAACTATTTAACCCATTTTACCAGACTACAAAGAGATCTACTTAAAGAGCTAGGAGATACTCTTACAGTAGCTGCAGGAGCTACAGATAAAGTTGCCACCCAGCTTGCTACCCTCAATTCTATAGTGAACTCATCCATGCGCCTCATTTCATATGCAGCTGATGGAACAAGTAGGGCAGCGAGTACAGGAGTTGCTCTTAGAAGAAACTCCTGGATGCGCTTGTGTTCCTTCATGGAGCCCTTCAAGTCATCCTTCGTGAATACCCCCCTTTGATGGCTCATCCCTTTTCGGACCTAAAGTCAAGGAAACCTTAACCAGGTGTGAGCAGGACTGAAAGACTCTGTCTGCCGCCAGGCACATTTTTCCGCTCCTACCAGACCCTACACCAAGGATCAAAGGGGAGGGAAAATGTGGTTCCAAAAAGCCCAAGGAGCCTTTCAGGACACACATGTTGAACCCCCCTCCAGGGGCAGAGGAGGGGGCAATAATGGAAGATGCCGCCCTCGCGGCAGAGAGGGTCTGCAACACCAGGGTGACAGTGATAATTTCTTTGGGAAGCCCTACCAGTGCTCCTGAAAGGAGGCCTGACTGTCCTGCTCTGGAGGCAGTTGGGGGTCACTTATCTTTGTACCCAGATGCCTGGCTCAAAATAACAAACAATAACTGGGTACAAAGTATCATTTCCAGAGGATACTTCATTCCATTCGCCACACCCCCTCCACCGACAAGGAAAATCCCGGACGTTCCACCCAGTTACAGGGAACAAGCAACAGTAGAGGTCCAGATGTTGCTAAGAAAAAGAGTCATCCAACCAGTCCCAATAGACCACACAGGATCCAGAACTTACTCAAGATTCTTTTTAGTTCCAGAGAAGACAGGGGACTGGAGACCTATATTGGACTTCAGCAGACTAAACAAATCTGTAAAGAAAGAGAAGTTTTGGATGGCCACGCTTCAGTCAATACTTCCCTTCTTAGGGAAAGACAATTGGATGTGCTTGATAGATCTCCAGAATTTGTACTACCACATAAAAATGGCTAGGCCATCCAGGGATCATCTGCGCTTCCGGCTGGGAGCCAATCATTACCAGTTTCGAGCCCTGCCCTTTGGTCTCACTACAGCCCCCAGAGTGTTCACCAAATGCATGGCAGTGGTCACGGCTCACCTGAGACTTTTAGGATTCCAGGTGTTGCCATACCTAGACGATTGGCTCCTTACCACCACCACCAGACATCATCTCATTCAGGCTAGGGAGTCCACTCTGCCACTCTGCAATCAGCTGGGCATTACAATATACTCAGAAAAATCTGCCTTGTTGCCATCACAGCATATTGTCTTTATCGAAGCAGAACAGATTTTATTTGGATAGAACAAAAGATTTCAGGAAATCAGACCAGCTTTTTGTTTCATTCTCAGATTCCAGGAAGGGTATACCAGTGGCTAAAACAACTCTGTCTAAATGGTTATCTGATTGTATCACCTTTGCTTATTCAGCTGCCAATATGCCCTTACAGCATAAAATTAAAGTTCACTCATCCAGAGCAGTTTCTACATCATCTGCTTTTTCTGCCAGACTTCCTATTGATAACATTTGCGCAGCAGCCACTTGGTCAAAACCTCATACCTTTATCACTCATTACAAAGTTGACAGGGCCTACTTTGGATCCACGGTCCTGAGAAATATACTTCCGTGAGCCACCTGAGGTTGATGGTGCTTGGGATGCTACCCATCAGTAAAGAATGAATGGTGAGATAGAACAACTTCACATAAAGAAGTTATGTACTCACCATAACATTCCATGTGAGTTGTTCATCTCACTTTCATTCTTACGTCCCTCCCTCCTACCCCCTCCAGGGCTTTCAGAAGACCAAGATGCTGGATCCTTCCTGGTCACTCAACCCTTCTATACTCTCTCTCTTATGGAGTTATAGAATGACATATGGTATTATTTTACACAGCAAACAAGATCTGAGGTAACTCAGGGTGCATCATGGGATAGGAACTTGGCCTCGAGCTGCTAGAAATCCTCGAGCTTTGCAATAGGTGCCGACTCGGAGCCCAGGGATTGGCTCTGAACCCATCAGTAAAGAATGAAGGCGAGATGAACAACTCACATGGAACGTTATGGTATGTACATAACTTCTTTTTATCTCTAGTATTCAGCCAGAACAAAAGTGTGCAATAAGTACTTTAATTGAAGTTCTAAGGAAACACTCCTAGCTATGTGTTTTTATAGGGTGAAACACTGACCATTTCTTATTTATTATTAGCTGTTTTGAAAGCCAGGTGATAAAGGTAATATATTACAATATGTGCTTTGCTTAGTGAGGAACTATTTCTCAAAGATTTTCCTTTCAAAACAACCCCATTGTCAATTTCAACCCAGACATTGTGAACTGAAGAGGAAATATTCTATCTTATCATAAAGCTAGTCTAATACCATATTGTGCTGGCTAAGAAAAAAAGTGCGGTATCCAACATTTTTGTTGTATCCTGCCCTATTTATTGTAGCCATCATTAGTTTTTTGTTTGTTTGTCTGAGATAGCTTAAAAAAACTTCTGTCATTTACTTATAATCTATTTATACGTGATTATCAGGAATGTCCACTTTGTTGAGGCCCATTTTTCAGGGAGGCCCAGGGAGAAAAGCTGAACAGTAAACAATAAGCCTAGGTAGCATGCTTACAACTTTGTTTAAGATATTAAAGTGAGAGTTATTTTCCATGCTTGACAAGTTTCACTACACAGAGTAGACACAGCAAAATACTTAACAGTCACACTTTCATTACAGCAGATAAAATAGCCAGTTATAAACACGATTCACATAGTGTTAATAGCCTTTAGACCAGGTGCTTGGTCACACATTTTACTTCTATATGAAGAGTAATTTCTTCTGTATACATAATATTGTTTGGCATTTACAGTTAACTTTATACTGCATTATGCTGATTAAGATTACATCATCATTTTATTTAAGTTATCTATTGAGTTGTAATAATCCTACTTTTCCTTTTTTGTGTTTTTTATCATGCTTGTATTTTATTTACACTTTATTAGCTCTGTCAAGTAAGAAAGTAAAAGTTTTCAGAAAATTAGTCAGCTGATAGTGACTAACACTGGGAGACAACATATTATAAGAAAGGACCAGTGAGTTCTGCGACAAGGAATTTGCATTGCAACTGGTACTACTTTTGTAAAGGTCAACAATGGGATTCTATTATTAAATGCTCAACTTCTCTGTCTTTTTTCTCCCCATTTACTGTCCCTGCTATAAATAAACAGCAATACAGCATTTAAAATATTTTAAATTGTTTCTCTCCACTACAACAGTACCTTACTGTACTGTGTTGGTTTCACTTTTAAAAAACTTTTGTCCCACCCTGGAAAAGTCTCTAATTCGCTGATGTCATCAAGGCCACTGGATACAGGTAGTTTTCTGGCTATTTTCCTCCCCAAACTGTCATCACTGCTACCGTCCTAAAAACACACCCATGCTGTAATGTCACAACTCCCTGGTCCTTCCCCTAGCCATACAAAAAGTAAAGGCTAGAACAAGGAAACAGTACATGAGTCAAGTTTCCTGCTGTGAGCTGTCAGTCACAGTATGTAACAGCTCAAATAACCCTTAGCACTTTGACAGCTAGGGAATTTAGGTGTGAAGGGGATGGGAGATGAGTCAAAGTAGTATAAATTCAGGCATCACAAAAGACTGCAGTTTAGCTATTCTAAAAGGAAGCAGCAGTAAAAAGCACTTTGAAAGTCTGTTCTGTGGTATTTGTACTGCTTGTATTTTAAGTAGTCATTGAATGGCATGAAATGTTACTTAAAACCGACTGAATGACAGCAGTGTATGCATGTAAAATCGGTGCAGGGACAGGAGGTTTAGGAAGAAAGAGGCCTGTGTGATGTAATTTTTTTACAGATAAGCTTTGAATTATGGGATATCTAGAGGCAGACTAAACAATCAGAATTACTTCAAGATGCCAGACCCCATGTGGTCAGACTCAGAAATTACGTATACAAATATTTTAAAGCCTGTAAATAGTCCCAGAGTGGTGTTAAAATGTAAGAAACACCAAACCATGATTAAATAAACATGCTTTTTGAGTCTGTAGGTGTGGTTCTCATGCCTTCCTGATCTTAGAAGTCCAGGAAGAGTATATAATTGTAAGAAGTGATAAGCTGGTGAGGAAAGCTTCAGTTGCAGGATATTAATGGTATCATTTAAGCAATACAAGTCGGCTTGAAAGTTGTCCAATTTCAGGACTTGGTTAGGTTGCAGTGGTGAATCGTTGGTGATATATTACATATTAATTTTGTTGTTTTATAGTAAATATATTTCATCTTTGTTAATAATTCAGTTGAAACAGTTATATAAAAATGCAATCAAAGAATATATTGGGAACAGGAGAAACATTACTAGATTAGGTCTACAGTAGAAGGTGAAGAAGAACATACCCTGTAAGGAGTACCTAGAAGTCAATTGCATTTTTTATTGTTAATTTTTGTTGTTGTTGTTCATCAAGAGAATGAGTTAGGTCTGGTATCAATTTGCATTTAGTTGTTAAATGTATAAAATGTTTTCACAATTGTTTTAAGTAATAGGTCATAGAGTGAACCTTTTTTATAAGAGTTGATAGCAAATAGATATTCATTACCTTTTTCCATTTAAAATAAAACAGGAGTCAAGCAGCATTTTTGCAGGCTGAAGTTTCCTTTGAGCTGTTGAATGGTTTGCATCACAGTAAGTCTGTATTGTCTGTGTACTGATAACATACCTCTCAACCTCTTTGATCAAGAAATCTGGACAAAGCCATAAACAAAAGTGGAACAAAGGCCCAAAAATAGGAACAATTTCTAAATATTGCTCTTAAAAACTTAGAAAGGTGATAGAATAACAGGTTTTGCATTAGCATGAATTTTCTGCAAGATGGGAAGTCTGAAACTCAAATGTCTGTGTTTATTTTCTAACTTCAGTCCTTAATGATTTTGCCAGAAAACCACAATTTTATGAAAAATGGACCAAAGATATGAGGCCAAAATCTGGACATTCTGCAAAAATCTGTAAAGGTTGAGAGGTATGGAATGGTGAGATCACCACAACTGCTCTGTAATGAGTTCAAGACCCACGGGGACAGCCTTGGGAAACTACTCTGACACGTTTACACTCTGAGAGGGGCTCATGTCCCCATCCTATATTGCATCTTTTTGTGCCTAGATATTGTAGTGTCCCACACACCAAGTGGTGAGAGACCCTGTGTGAAGAAAGGTGAAGGCTGCCAGCCTAGCCAGATAAAATTTTGTAGATAATTCTGTCATTTGTAAATATTAATGTAAGCCACAGGCTTGTTCTTTTAAATGTGAAAAGACTGCATTGGATATTGAACTGCAAAAATGTAACAACAGTGCACTCTGCTGTAAGAAATCTAAGTCAAGCATTTTATGACTGTCTTTGATGTCAAAATTTGGAGCCAATATGTCTAGAGGAAGGCATCCTGCCGATTATTTTAAGGCCACAGTTAATGGCTAGAATTTGCATGTATAAATGTCCTTTATTGCTCTGGCTTCTGACCAGGTATAAAGAATGTAAATGTAGTTTTTGCTAGCCTGGGAACACCAGAGAAGTGTGAAGAATGATGTCATGTGAAGCAGCTATGTGTTATCAATTTAAAGAGAGAGAGAATCAGAGAGCTATGAGCATTTGTCTTGAGAACATCCACCTTCGCCAGCACTGCCTGTTTCTAGATGTAGGTTATTTAGAACTGTGTTTTCTCTTAGATATAGCTAGGAAATAGGAAGATTAGACTAGTTTGTTTTCTGTGATGTCAGAACTTTTCTACATATTATTTTAAGTATTTCTCTGTGATCTCTGAACTCTTGACTAGCACTGTGTAGTAAGAAGTATTGTCTTGTGTTTTCATTATTTATTATTAAATATTTTTAAACCTTTCAACTGTGGCTGTTTTATGTAAAGTTAATTAAAGCTCTAGAGTACATTGCATGTCTATAATGATACTGTACCAAGTCACTCTAATAAGCCTTGGCTGTTCAGTCACACTTACCATTTGGATAAAAATATTGCACAGTAATAATTGGACACCCTTTCAGTAGGGCCTTTGAGTAGATGATATTAGTGGGTGGTGGCAGCTGGTACTACCTTTTAGACTCAGAAGAAAAGGGGCACAGCTGCAGAACCTGTGCCAGCCTTCCCCAGGAGTGTCTGTATAGTTGCATATAACTCTTATCTCAAAGTGTGTGTGTGTCAGCTACTTGGGCAGGGACATGAAGCACTGGTTGGACAGAGAGGATGCTGGAGGTTTTAGCCTGCCCATTAGGCTGGGATCTGGACCCTATAGCTGTGCCAGTGGGGAGTCTTATTAGGGACATGGAGAGAAAGGGAGAAACCAGACACAGACTGACTGATATTTCTGTGTGCTCTTAAGGGAAATTGTACTTTTCTGTGTGTAATTATTATCCTTTCCCCTATATGGATGCCCTTCACTGGTGTTAGTGGTGAGGATTGAGGCTGCTTGATTGCTGGGCCAGTGCACTGACATCACACCCTGTATTAATTAGTTCAGAATTTTGGGAATGGAGGATGTGCAAGTATTGCCACTTTATATCTAGCATGCATGATTAATAGAACTGTGTTTCATTTTTTTTCTTAATCTGCACTTATGCCAAGAGGAATCCAAGTGTGGGAGTGATTTTTGACAAAGAAGTACAAAGATGGTATTGTAGTCGCTGATAGAATTGGGGAAGCATACCCACCTTACAGTTAATGAATGGATAGGATGTTAGTACACGGTGTTATGTTTTCCCTACCTGACGTTCTGACCACTTGGGTTGACATTGCCAATTGTTATTGCTTCTCAGACTACCTCAGCCACAGATACTTCTACATGTATCCCCTCATAACTTAATCTTAGTTTTCATATTTATTCTATTTAACTCTTCACTTTAATACTCATTAAAGAAATGTCATCAGGAGTATTCTACCTCCTTGGTATGTCTGCTACCTTCTTCATTCTTTCCTCTCTTTTGACTGCTTTAAAGCAAGCAACTCTGTATTTTATTTATGCTGCAGACTGTTACTATTCTGGCATATATTTGGCAGAAGAATTTTGTGTATGTGTCTAGATGTAATATTTAGAACCTACGATTTATGGATTATAGATTTTATCCCAGGCAACTTCTCTTTCTGTAAATCCATTCCTTATCATTGACTAGTTAGTCAGTAATACTAAGTCAGAATAATACTTGGGTGAACAAGAGAAGAATCTTTCATCATGTTATGACGAAAAAAAATCACTTTTATGTTAAATACTGGAATTAGAAGTAAAGATTAGTCAGCAGAGGAGTTCTAATGCAGCTTGTTAATGCAGTGTGAGTGATGGATTTTAAATGCAAAGGTTTGTAAATACGCAGTATTATCTAATTTGTCTTATACGCCTAGCAAGAAGCAGTAGCTGCTACTGTCTTCAGTAAACCTTCCTGTCTAGCCTCTGTGTATTTACTGAATACACAGGCACACTCACACACACACACACACACACACACACACACACACACACATGCGCGCGTGCGTGCGCGCACACACGCAAGTGCGTGCACACGCACACACACACACACACATGCACAAAACCTTAAACAGTGAACTGGGGGGGGGTTCCACTTTTCTACCAGTGTCAGAATATGGACCTCTTCTGTTGCTACCTGAAAGTGAGCACTATTTCTATAATTAAAGATACACAAAATGTATGCCTGTGTGTATATATATATATATATATATATGTCTGTCTGTGTGTGTGGGTGTGTGTGTATGTATTTATATACTGCACTGTGCACCCCAAAGCCCAGCTCAATTTACAGTGACACTGTGCTGCCGAGTCTCCCACTGTAAATGAGCTTAGTTAGCAAAGACACTGAGAGTGCTCATTTCACCAGTGTCATAAATTTTACAAACTACATACGTGGCTTTCCAGAACTAAAATAAATTATTGATATGCATCTCTAGCTAAGCTCTTCCTTATTACCAGCTGTGTATGGTCTGATATTCCCATTGTAAACACTCCCACTACTGTCACCAAGATGTACAATTACCCAGTGGAAAGTATTTGAAATAAAGAAAATGTATTCTGCGTTTTAGTATCCTAAAATGAAATAAATGATTAATCATTGTGCCTGCAACCTCCAGTCCTCCCACTGCAGTTGCCTAATCTCCCCTTAATGACACTTGAGAACGTTCATCTCCCCAGTGCAATCCTTCCTTCTTGAAATAGGACTGGAGAATTAAGTAAGCACGTATATGGCACTATGTTTTGTTAGGATTTTAAATAAATGGACATTAAGTCTACAGTTTCTTCATATTCTTTGGACAATCTTTTCAGTACACCATCTTGGGAACCCATCATAGCTCTCAACCAATCACGGACAAATGTCAACAGGATCAAGGACAAAGCGAGAAAAAAAACAGGAACAGTCAGGGACACTTTTAAAATATTAGTGCTGTTAACTCGAGACATTTATAGAATCAATGTACATTTTCTGAAGTAAAAGAAGTCTACAGCTCTTAATTATTGTCATTATTCATTAAGTGAAATTCATCCACTTTCCTCCAAAAGTCGCCATTTTAGGAGGGATTAAGTGGGACAGAGCTAAAATTTGAGTCATAATCAGGGACATCTCTGAAAATCAGGGACAGTTGCATTACAGAACACAATTCTGTCTTTAAATGTAGTTCTGCACACAATGATTATGAAGTTCCCCTTTGGTGTAGAACTCTTCCATTTTAAAAACATTGGTCAAAAATTTATATTTTCTGCATTTCTGTTAGGACCTAATTTTGAAAACATTGGTCAGAAGTATGCAATGTTATGACTATTTTTCCTTAATCTGGTGAATGGCTATCATAATTTTCCTAGTTTTCAGTCATCATCATCATCAGCCCCCCTTTTTTTCCCATTTTCTACATGGGGTCTGGGAATCATGTTAACTGTTGCCATCTGTCTCGATTCAATGCCACACTCCTGCCTTCTTCAACACTCATGCTTGAATGTTGCAGATCTTCTTTCACACAATCCATCCACCTCTTTTCTGGATGTTCTCATTTCCTCTTACCTTCTTCCTGTCTGTCCGAAGTCTTCTTCACCAGATTGTCTTCTGCTTTTCTACACATGTCCAAACCACTGTAATCTGATCTTTTCTGCAATTGGAGCTACTTTGGCTTCTGCTCTTATGTCCTCATTTCTTTGACTGTCCCACAGTGTGCATCCTACCACCTTTCTCAGGCACTTCATTCCCATCACCTCTAGCTTCTTCAACTGTTCTGCCTTTACTGCCCAGGTTTCTGTACCATACAGTAGTACTGGTTGCACCACTGTCTTGTGCACCTTACTTTTCAGTTTCTTTGGCATTCTTCTGTCATATACTACACCTGATAATCTATGCCACTTCGCTGCAGCCCCTCTGATTCTAGCTTTGACCTCTTCATTCAGACTTCCCTTCTCCTCAACCACCACTCCCGGATACTTGAAGCTGTTTACCTGTTCTACTATCTTCCCTTCTATCTTAATTGTCAGCTTCTTCTGATTTCCCCAATTTACTGCCATTACCTCCATCTTATCTGTGCTTAGTTTCATCCAATGTGCCTTCAGTTTAGCATTCCTTTGCTCTATACCTTGCTGGAGTTCTGGCTCAGATCTGCCTATAATGCCACATCATCTGCATACATCAACTTTGTTGATCTGTCCCCTCCAACCTGTTTGCTAATGTAGTCCATCACTAGTATGAACAGCAGGGGATCAGAGCTAAACCCTGGTTGTACACCCACTCCCACTGGGAACTACTCTGTGAGGCTGATCACAGTTCGTACTTGACTCATTGGGTCCTTGGCATAGCCTGCATTAATTCTACCAGTGTTTCTTGGACTTTGAACCACCACAATACTGCCCAGATCAGCTTTCTTGGGACCTTGTCATATGCTTTCTCTAGTGCTGGAATTTCCTTTTCTCTAGCTTCTTCTGAACTGTCTAACTGCAAACATCGGGTCAGTTGTGCTACATCTTGATCTGAGTCTGAACTGCTCATCTCCCATCTTACATTCTACTACTCTGCATATTCATTTATCAATCACCCTCTCCAGAACTTTCATGGGCTATCCCCCTTAGAGTTCCTCATTCTTTATGGGACCTGCAACTGCTAGAAGAATCCTTTGCATTTCTGACTGCATTTGTCTTTTTCACTTAATCCAGCACTCACCACATCCACCAGGTATATGGGAGATCATTCCTCTCTGTTTCTATGCCTGGATCTAAGTAGTGTCTGAGTTGCATTGTTGCCATGACAAGAGTGCAGCATGATGGATCTCTTGGATTGATGCATATTCCCTCAAATAGCTTCAGCTATCCACTGATCACCAAGCTCTGCAGAACCTGAACCTTCATCCTCTCTAGTATTTGTTTCAGATTGCTCCACTGTCCTCTTTGGGTTCCTGCATAGATTGTCTCCAGTGACAATCTCTGTTCCACTCCATGTATTTTCCTTCCTTCCTTCTTTCCTTTCTGCTGCTGACCAGTATGGTTCACCTCTGACCCTTTACCTTCAGGAAGTCTTATGGCCTTCATTACCCCAAGGAGTTCTTTGGCTGCCAAAAGCAAATCGCATTTCTTCCTCTAACGTCTTACCACTACCACCAGGGATGTGGGGAAGACCACCTAGAGAACATAGCAGAATATTTAAGGTAAAGCTGTTTAGCAAATTCTTGGCACATTTCCTGAAGATTAATGGCAATCACCACATGCATATTACTCAGCAGCTTCTTTGGAAGAATAAGAATGGAGCTTACCAATGACCTGTCTGGGTCAGCAATAATTCTGCTATCTCCAACCATTCCTACAGATTTAATCAATCTCCCAAATGATGAAAGTAGGAATATTAATAGCAGGTACTCATTTGGAATGGAGAATATGAAGCTCAGACTCCTTCACTATCTCTGATATCCTTTTAGCTGGATGTCTCCTCTGCAAGCTCTGTAGTCCATTCATTTTCAAGTTCCACAATTCTCTTGTCTGTCACTGCTTTAGTATTTGTCCTGCTTTTTAACTGTGAGTTGTAGGTGATCAGTCATCTATTTTAGAGAGGATAAAACCTCCTGCTGTCTGTGCAATGATCACTGGAGCCCATTTGTTGCCTCTGTCACCTTCTCTAATATCTGAAGCGTCTTCTTCACCATTTCCCTGTTACTTAATTCCCCCTTGGGGTGGGGTTTCTGAATCCCACGTAGAATGCTTGCCATTCTTCCTATTTTTCCACCCAAATTAAAAATGCTAATTCACAACAGAGAAGAAAGGCTTACAGTCGGTCTAGGAAAATCTCTGTTCCATGTTGGACTCAAGTCACTTTCCCGGTACCATTACTGTTTGTTTTTACTTTCCCTGTCACCACTAAGAGATGAAGGTGATCATTATTGGTTTGTATTGCATTTGAGACTTCTCCAGAACATTACATGTTTCTGAAGGTACTTTTTACATTGTTTCCTTCATCCCGAGTGAAATATAATTTCTGAAAAAGGTTTTGTCATCTACTCTGTTACTATGTCTTTGTTCAGGCCATGCTCTACCTCTGACGTTTGTTTTACCTCTCACCTGTGATGAGTTTCAGCCTACTATTCCATCTTTAATCTTGTGTTTTTTCAAAGGAAAGTATTTATCTTACGTAAAGCCTAGATAGGCTGTGAGGGAATTAATCACCATAACTATGTTATGTCAAATAATATGGTGGTCCAGCTATATAGTAAAAAACACTGTTGAGTCATTAGCATGTATATCAGAAATGTTTTAAATTATTTTACAGAAATACAATAGTGTTACAATCTGCACTGCATCTTACTATTACTGCAAATTCAGTATGTATGGCACCATTGCCTGTTGCTATGAATGGCTAAGGCCATGACAGGGGACACATTCTATGATGATCTGCAAAGGAAGCTCCCGTCACTTCACACTAATACTCTTCATAATTAAATTATTGTGTTTGCCCATATAGCACTTGCTCAAGGTTATCAGTCATGATGGATACAAAAATGTGATGTTTATAAAAACAGACAGCACTCATCCCTGGAGTTGAAGGACCTGCACTGCTTACTTTAGTTCATTCTAACATCTTAACAGAGTGTCTAACACAGGCAAGTGAATGGGTGCCAAAGTAATGGACTAAAACTCAATACCAAGAAATGCATTGCAGTGCGTTTTGGGAAAACCGTCACCCAGGCTAATTACTCCATTGATAAGACACTCCTCAGAGTTGAACCATTAGTCAGGGATACTGGAAGATATGTAGACAGTAATCTGCCCTTTGACAAATATGTAGCTAAGGAAGTAAGAAAATCAGTCAATGTCGCCAAACTTGTAAGTAAGGGCATGGCATCCATGTCCACAGACGTCATTGTGCCACATTATTTGTCCCTTATTAGACCTCAGTTAGTATAATGCCCTCTTTGGCATGTACATGACTAAATATATGCAACAGCTAGAACACCCACAAAGGTTCCTTACCAAGAGAATCTAGGGTATAAACATATTGTCCTATATGGATCACCTCAAAGCCTCTATACTCTGTCTCCTACAGGTTACTGAGGAGCAATCTATGCCTGGCATAAAAGGTATCCTCAGATCCAGCTCTGATGGACCTTTTGCACATTTGCAAAATGAACAGTATCTGAACCACTACATCCAAGGATTTAAATTTTGCTTGTGTGTCTGAGAAGATCCCCATCTCTGGAACAAGATCCCCATCCATGTGAAGCTGAGTCCGTCCCCAACCCTATTAAGAGTAACCTTGACCAGTGGAAGGGAAATCAGAAACTCATCCAGGGTCTGGACCCCTTGTCTCTGATAGACAGAGGCAGACATTAATGGCCAAACTAACATACCTCCCCACATAACCTCTAGAAACTTTCTAACTAATATACCCCTTCCTAGTAAAGCCCCATGATACATAGAACACAAATGGGTTGGATTACATGGCTACGCTTATAAAGGCCCTGGTGTTTGTTAGCCTAGTATATAAGTATGAATCTATAAGTATTAGATATCACGTTATCTGAACTGATCTTATGATAGCGCATTATAGTTGCTCAGATAATATGGGTAAGCACTACAAATTTTCTTCTCTACTCTGGCATTACGGAAGCAAATAAATTGTCTGGCAAAGTAGAAAGATATAATGATAGAGTTAAAGTCAGTAATCTGTAGTGGAGTTATTTGTGACTTATGACTCGATCAGACAGCGTTCATAATAGTCAATTTTAGCCTAAGCGTTATAGATTTAGAAGAGATACTTTTAAATAAATGCACAGAGGTGAATTTACATAGATGAAATCTTGCCACGATATAGTATTATTGAATGAAATTCTCAGTGTAACAGTAGATGTACAAATCCATTTCTGCCTTTCCAAACTATATCTTTTGGACATACCACTGATAGGTAGCACTGTCTGACTTCCTCTTTTTATTAGCAGGGCCTGTCTACCCCTTTCCGAAGGCTTTACATTCAGGTCACATGATACTTCTAATTGTGAAAGCTTAGGAGACAGGCTAGCTTGATCAAGTCTGGATAGCAAGTGCCTAAACAACTCTGACATATAGCAGGACATTTTATAGTGATACCTTAGATAAAGGCAGGTCCATAACAAACACAGTAAATCCAAATAGGTGCGAAACAAGACAGGTTTTCAGAATTTTATCTGTGGGATCTAACCTCAAAAACTATGAAATACCAACGAGCAATGGTTTCCCATAAGGTGGTTTTGATTGAGAACATTACCTTATTGTAGAATACATAATAGTTCATGAGGAGAGCATCTTTGAAGATAATTCTGAAGGCTTGATACAACAATTATTAATAATTGTAAAATTTGTGACTCTACATTTAATTTCATAGGTGAAAGTTTCCTTATATTTTTCTCAGTCTGTAAGGGTTGTTTCACTGTTTTGGGGCAACATTTTAAACATGGCATCCTTAGACATCTCCTTGTAAATTATAGAAATAATTAATTTCTATTATGAAAGGTGATTTTATACAGTACTAAAATTCATAAGATTAAAATTAATTTTCAGTGAAATGTGTAGACAGTTATCACATGCATGTAATAGTAACTATCCTCATTAGATAAACATTAATGCATATACTGCATATTAAAGTTGTGTGGACATTTCAGGATAACTTTTAAGAAAAACTCCTGAATCTCACTACCAGCCTGCTGTCACACATCCTTGAAAGGTAGAGCTTGCTGATATTTATTGATGTAATTATGAAACTTATGTAGGCAGTACTCCATTCAGACCAATGGGGTTTCAACAAAACACTCTGGTTAATATCTTAGAAGGACCCCACAGTGACAAAATAATAGCTTGGTTTAGAAAGACATACATTAATCAAACTGTTAACTTCTTTAATTGGTATGTAGTCATTAAAACTATTAAACATGATGCTTAATGAAATCTCAGTGATTTCAGTGGACTTTGGCTCCAAATAAGCGTTATAATATGCCATTAACAATCAGCACCACCTTCTGTGTATGGTGCCGAGTTTCAGGAGTTGCTTGTAAAAATTGCCAAGAAAATGTTGAAGCTGTCACATGGTTTTAAACTATGGAACATACAAGGATGTGTGCCTGATAAGGGCACCAACTGCAGGTCACACACACCTGCCTACACACACACACACACACACACACACACACACACACACACACACACACACACACACACACACACACACACACAATACACAAAAACACACTTTGGAAAATTCATTTAAGATTAATGAAAGGTTGAATGTTTTTAAAGATTATTATTAGTTCCTTGAAAGTTTAACTGACCACTATAAATAATTGCCAGAGTTATAAATCTGCGAGCAGTTCAAAAGACCTGCATTTGCAAATGTTCTAAGATAAAAATTTATTATTCAGATTTTTTCTTGCCATTTATGAGATCATGATTCAAATTGTGACTGCACAGTTCTGGCCCAGAAGTTAATTTTGTATCTTGTCTGCAAAACTACCTTTCCAGCAGAAGGTGTACATATACAAACTTACGTTATTAACTGGTTCATGGAGTAGAGTCATATAGTGAGTATGCAGAAAATCTATGAAGCAAGTATTGAAAACCAGCAAAATTTTACACTGATCACGTTTGGCAAACATATTCACTGCTTAATACTTTGTTCGTTGGATAGGCTTCTTTAAACTCCACTGATAACATCTATCTCTAGAGCAGGCCAGTACTCCAAAATACTTGTTTGGTGAAATTGTAGTCTCATTGCTTCCAAGGGACACTTGGGGCACTCTTACGTATTTGCCAGCAGCTTTGTACTGATTTTTTATTTATTTGCTTGTTGACCAGTTTCAGAGAAATATTACATTAAGCTTCATATATCTAATGTTTATAGCTTTGCTCATCTGCCTTACTTTTGTTACTTATTTTTTTATTTTTGTATGGTTTCTAGTGATTACATTTTTGTATCTCTTATGTACACCTGTTTCTAATCATTTTGCTACACTTTCTTAAGCTGTTGCATTTTTGATTTTCATATGTTCTAACTATTCAGAGTTTTAAAATAAATAATTAAGTTTACTATACTTAACTGGTTATGAAACACAAACAAAATAAGTAAGTGAGTAAATAAAAATGCGTACTGTTTATATCACTGATGTAAATTATCTGTTTTAAGATATGAACTGTAAAAGTGTCTGGATATCTATCATGTAACCCTACCTTTCAGTTATTTTCTAAGTGTAACAGCCTGTTACTAACAAAATGTACAATTACAAATGAGACATAGACTGCCTTTAAATTGCCTTTGCTGCCCATCAGTTTATTATGTAAGCTGGCCAATCACCTCCACAGTCTTGCATATACTTCTGGCTTCTGCAGTGTAGTCTTTGTTTTCATTCTCACACTCCACCCCCACCTCAACAAACACAGTAACTAAATCTGAAACATCAATGTCCACTGAAAACATATTTGTTTTTCACTTTCAATTAACATATGTAATAAATTGCTCCTGTTTGTATAAGATTATCTATGG
>NC_056743.1:1006733539-1006796039 GCF_019279795.1 Protopterus annectens | reverse complement strand
GAGCACCTCACTGGCCCTCTTCAAGAGAAATCTTGATAAGTGGATGGGAAATAGAAGGTTCACCCCGGGGATCACTCTAGTGGCTCTATTTGATAGAGGCACTGGGAACTAATGTTGGGAGGCACGATGCCAGGGCACTTCTATGGGCTAGGCTTGTAAAGGCTCCAGGGCCATTAGCCTAGTACACACCTATGAACCTATGAACAAGGAGAAATAAACTTTGCAGTCTGCAAGCAACACAGTGACAAATATTAACACAGAAGGTAGTAAAGACTCTTAACAAGGAGAAATAAATTTTGCAGGCTGAAAGCAACACAGTGACAAATATTAACACAGAAGGTTGTAAAGCCTTCCATGAGGAGAAATAAATTCTGTATGCTGCAAGTAACACAGTGACAAATATTAACAAAGAAGTTAGTAAAGCCTTCCACAAAGAGAAATAAACTCTGTATGCTACAAGCAACACAGTGACAGACATTAGCACAGAAGATAGTAAAGACTCTGACAAGGAGAAATAAACTTTGCAGACTGCAAGCAACACAGTGACAAATATTAACAGAGAAAGAAGCAAAGCCTCCCACAAGGACAGAAGGGTTGTGTATTCTCTGCAGCACAGGTTATAAGCATACATAATCAGCAGTTATACAGAGCAAAGATCAGAGGAGCAGCAGCAGTAAATAACAAAGAAAATAAGTGACAAAAGGGCACCTCATTCACTGTGTTAACTTCTCTGCAGAAGATGACAGCAGGCTGTCAACAGGCAATCCAGATTTCAGCGCAAGCAATAGCAATAAGACTTCATATTAAATATATAGCACAAACAATTCTCACAGGTCTGAACGCACATTCTCTTCCGAAAACATATTACCAGTGGACTTGCAAAACACTTAAACAGTCGTTAATAAAGCAAACATTTTACATATTACACTTAGAGCTAGAGTATCTTTTTCATTATTTTTATACACAGTTCTTAATCTCCATCATTACCCCCTGCTTGGCTCCTTCTTTGAAAGTAGGCCTTACTCTGAACATTTATTCATTTATTGCCAGAATCTTCATCCTTTAGAACCATTCTGCATATTCCACACTTAAGAATGATTTAAAAAATCTTTTCTTCCTGGCAGTCAACATTATGGCAACTTACTTCCTCTGAAGATTAGGTCCCTACCCTCTCTGCAGCCAGTCAGATCTGTGCTGAACAACCACGGTAAACAGAATGCAGTTACCTGTGCTGATCTAATATACATTTTAAACATATTTTACTTTAGAAAAATACAGTCCCAAAGCTTGGGCAATAACTGGGAAAACACATGATTAAAAGGCATGCAAATAACGTAGAGGATAATGACTGGGTCATAACCAACTTATGTGTTTGACGCATGGATGCCAATAAACACACTTTGAGAGGTGGTAGGAGAGGGATTATTGAAAGTCTGCAATCTTATGTAGTTTGGTGGGGAGCATGCCTTGCCTTCTACTAACAGAAAACTGTCATTCCAGTTCAGGACCCCGTGACCACAAAAATACTTTTTTTGCAAGTTGCTAGAAGCAAAAGGGAATTTGTTTTCATAGAAAAGGCTGTTTTCCTCTACCAGATTTTTCCTACACTCCTTAACTCAAACTGAATGTTTGTGATGCAGTTTGTGCTTACATGTAAGTTTCAGGAATGGATTATATGATACAGATGCCCACCAGAATTTGTACGACATATGTTTTTGAAAGATGGGTTTCTGGCATTCCAAAAGAAGAATGTAAATGGCTTATAAGGCATGAGAAAAATGTCCTTGGTGTGGCTGCCCAGGAGCTGAAAATGCTGAGCATTTAATTTGTTCCTCTGTTCTTGAGAATCAGATACCCTGGGAGTTTTTCTTATATTTATTTTGAGAATTAGTCATGGGAGGGAGAAATACATGACAGATCAGTGAACAACAGTTCACACAGCTGTGGTTTTACATTACACTTGCTTGATGGCCGAAAGAGACAAACATCCTATCTAGCCTATCCATTTGTGTGATTCTCATAGGGCTTTTAAGTGCATCTAACATCGAACCACCTTGTCATCCTTCCTCCCACTTACTCTTTATACATATGCCCCCATACCCTATTGGATTCCCTCTCCTCTCTAATTTTGGAAGTTCATTCCATGTGTCTACAACTCTCTGTATGAAAAAGTACCTTGGAAATGCAGGAAGATGTTAGTCCTTATAATCTGCTGCCTGTGCTTCCTCTTTCCATTGTTGTGTTTCTTGTTCAGATACACTCATTCACATCTCCATGACACACTATTGTGTTCTTCTGTCCCTTTTGCTCTATGGTGAGAACAGCTTTCGCTTTTCTAGTCTGGCCATATTCCTTCCCCCATCTCATAAATGTTCACGGTTGGTTTAGACTAGATACATTTCAGCAGTCTGATGCCATTTTCTTTATATGGCCTCTACAGCTGCAAACAATACTCAAGGTGTGGTCTGACCTGGCTCCCAAAGAGTGGAAGAATTCTTTTTTTTTTGCTTCTGGAATCAGTCCTCCTGAGTATACAGTGTGGCATTCTGTTTTCTGCTGCTTCTGTTCTCTTGGCTTTGATCTTGGTGGTCCCATCAACAGACGCAGATCCTTTTCCTCCTCTGATGCCATCAGTTCCACTCCCCCTAGCTAATTCTTCACACAAGAGTTGTGAGATTGACGTGTGGCACATTGCTTTTGTTTATGTTGAAACTCACCTTTCTGTTCAATTATTCAGCCTTTCCAAATCCCTTCCCCAGTTGTGCCCTGCTGCATCCAATTTTGTCTCATCATTAAAGAGGCTGGTCCTATTCTAAATTCCATCACCAATGTCTGGGACAAATATAATGAGGGACCATGACAGACCCCTGTGATACTCTACTGGTCAATTTGGTAATCCCTGATATTGACCTTCTCACCACAAACTTCTGTGTTCTAACATTCAGCCATGCAGCAGTCCACTTCCTCAGTCTTGGTTCTACCCACAACCTCTCCAGTTTTCCTAGCCATCTCCTGCATGGAAACAAATCAAAGGCTTTACTAAAATCCAAGCAGTCTGTGCCCACTGGTACTCTCCTATCAAGTTAATTTATAGGCTGATCATAAAAATGGATCCTGGCCATGAACCCATGTTCATTGCTGTGCTGAAAGTCACACATCACCATGCTTTGGAAAGGACAGAACCAAGACGTATGGTGACTAGTGGGGTGAGAATTCATAGACTGACTGTCATGGGACACCTCACAGCAAGTGCTGGATATTTCTATGTAGGCCCTAAGCTTTCACAGGACCAGTTTCTTCCTAGTAATACTACCAAGCTTTTAGGCTTGCGTCAATTACACATTAGATGGCTGAGTTCTGATTTAAAGAACATGGAGAACCCAATGCTACATACTCATAACTGGCTTTTCCTGAAAATGGTTAGCACTAAATCCTTCTCGAATGTGAAGACTGCAGTATGTTAAGCATGTGTTTTATAAACAGCAGGACTTATATGTTACTACCAGAGTGCATAGATCAGTTCTGTAAGCATATCTAACTTCCCTTTATACCAACACTATGCCTCAAAGTTTCAATAGACAGAAGTTATTACTTTCCAGGGCAATAAGCATACTATGATGAACAACTTGTATTGAACAAAAATGCCTGTTTTGCAAAATATTCAGTTTTTACATTTGCTTTATGAAGCTGGGAAAGTCAGCCTACAACACTACAGTCCTGCTGCCTATATATAGCAACTCCAAGGTCATGTGCTCTCAAAAGAAATTGAAATTCTTGGTTCATGTGAAATCAAATACTTCTTTACTCCAACCTCTGGTGAGAGTGTTTAAGTGAGTTTCCACCCTCAAGGAGATGCGTCATTTCAATTATATTATGGAACTCTGTTCATTTTCTTATAGGTATTATCTGCTTCAGCCATAATTTACATAGAGACAAAATTGTAATTATCAATTTGTTACTTCCAGTAGCTGACTTCCACTGCTTAAAGCTTGGGGTATGGTTACCCAAGCATCTAAAATGCAACCATCTCATCATCTTCATTAGTTAGTTTCCCACCCCTAGGACTAGCTTGTAGAATTTTTAAAGGGCAAATTTTTGAAAAAAAAAAGTGGCACATGCTTCTTCTGAAGAGGAAGAGCAAGAGTTAGTCTGCTCGGTCCATCATACCCTGGCTAGACTTCAAATCTCTGTTTACTGATGGCACAGATGGATGTCTTACCTGTATACCAGGAATCTGGCCCACAGCCTGAATGACAGTGGCAGGAAGGTTGGACACCTCTTAAATGGAGGGAAGAGACAAGTAGATAGGGTACTGAAGCAGGTACACTAACCCATCCCCGATTAAGAACCCTTCAACAACGGAAGAGTGAGAAAGCAAAAAAACGGGAGATGTTCAATTAGAAAAAAAAGAGCTACTTCAGATTTTCTTCAAGAAATGTCTCTTCCAAATGTGATCTCCCATCATTGCTTTGCATTGTATCTGATGAAATGGCAATACTTCTGTTTTTCTAGATGCTCTTTTGCACCTCCCACTGATCCCCAATAGCCTTCCTTCATAATATCAGTCCTGGTTACTGACATCTCCCACTGATCCCCAATAACCTTCCTTCATAATATCAGTCCTGGTTACTGACATCTCCCACTGATCCCCAATAGCCTTCCTTCATAATATCAGTCCTGGTTACTGACATCTCCCACTGATCCCCGATAGCCTTCCTTCATAATATCAGTCCTGGTTACTGACATCTCCCACTGATCCCCAATAGTCTTCCTTCATAATCTCAGTCCTGGTTACTGACATCTCCCACTGATCCCCAATAGCCTTCCTTCATAATATCAGTCCTAGTTACTGACATCTCCTACTGATCCCCAATAGCCTTCCTTCATAATATCAGTCCTGGTTACTGACATCTCCCACTGATCCCCAATAGCCTTCCTTCATAATATCAGTCCTGGTTACTGACATCTCCCACTGATCCCCAATAGCCTTCCTTCATAATATCAGTCCTGGTTACTGACATCTCCCACTGATCCCCAATAGCCTTCCTTCATAATATCAGTCCTGGTTACTGACATCTCCCACTGATCCCCAATAGTCTTCCTTCATAATCTCAGTCCTGGTTACTGACATCTCCCACTGATCCCCGATAGCCTTCCTTCATAATATCAGTCCTGGTTACTGACATCTCCCACTGATCCCCAATAGCCTTCCTTCATAATATCAGTCCTGGTTACTGACATCTCCCACTGATCCCCGATAGCCTTCCTTCATAATATCAGTCCTAGTTACTGACATCTCCCACTGATCCCCAATAGCCTTCCTTCATAATATCAATCCTAGTTACTGACATCTCCCACTGATCCCCAATAGCCTTCCTTCATAATATCAGTCCTGGTTACTGACATCTCCCACTGATCCCCAATAGCCTTCCTTCATAATATCAGTCCTGGTTACTGACATCTCCCACTGATCCCCAATAGCCTTCCTTCATAATATCAGTCCTGGTTACTGACATCTCCCACTGATCCCCAATAGCCTTCCTTCATAATATCAGTCCTGGTTACTGACATCTCCCACTGATCCCCAATAGCCTTCCTTCATAATATCAGTCCTGGTTACTGACATCTCCCACTGATCCCCAATAGCCTTCCTTCATAATATCAGTCCTGGTTACTGACATCTCCCACTGATCCCCAATAGCCTTCCTTCATAATATCAGTCCTGGTTACTGACATCTCCCTCTGATCCCCAATAGTCTTCCTTCATAATCTCAGTCCTGGTTACTGACATCAGCAAAAAGCATAGAAGTCTGCTTCATGGGGTCATAGCAAACAAACAAAACCAATAAACTAAATGTCTTTTTGTTTGGCTGTTTTCATCACAAAAACAAGAAGTAAACAGAGAGTCCCAAAGTCTTCTCCATTACAGAAATTAAAATAAAATAAAATAAAAGTAATAACATTAACAAAAGCAACTGCAGCACATTGCATGTCCCAGCCCTCCTAGCTCTTTTAGCGGTGAAAACAAACTGAGGAAAATTGTAAATGCCTCTTCCTGAGCATGTTTTACAGTTGGAAACACTGGGGAAATAGGCCTCAAAGCGATGTCATGTCACTAAAATCTTCTTGTCACAAAAAGCACTCTGTTAAGGTAGAATGTTTAGTATGAAAGTGAACACTTGTTAGTTCATGTTTCATTGAAGAAAATATGTTATAGAAAGTCAAGTCAAAATCTTAGAGAAGCTGAAGTCTAAAAAGTACTTAATAAATAACATAAATGTAAGTCTCTGTTTTGGACTAGCATCCATGATGTAAGGCTGCTAATTCTAAAGCCCTTAAAGCTGCCGATTTTATGATGTCACTACCTACACATAAATATACAGGAATTAAAGATGCATTGTAAATAATGTATATAAATATACAGGGATTAACGATGGGTTTTAAATAATGTATATAAATATACAGGAATTAAAGATGTGTTGTAAATAATGTATATAAATATACAGGAATTAAAAATGCATTGTAAATAATGTATATAAATATACAGGGATTAACGATGCGTTTTAAATAATGTATACATACTACTTCCTATCCATTGCAATTCACGTTCTTCATCAGCTGTACTGTTACCCCATCCAGCACAAAATCATATACTATGGTTGAAGCAGGCGTAATGGAGCGCAAACATTTATGCTTTGATTTGTTCGTATTTGATTAGTGAGCTGAATAATCAAAAGATGCAAAAAGAACTGAAGGGCTTCCTACCCACAAAAAAAGAAGCGGTTATATTTTAATGTATCCTTTACCATGTGAGCGGCTAGGTACTTGGGATACATAAAAGAAGCGGTTATATTTTAATGTATCCTTTACCATGTGAGCGGCTAGGTACTTGGGATACATTACATTTGAGTTACTGTATGGCTCTTTACCTAGAGCTTCCCATCTTTGAATTGAAGTGATTGCGGCATGAGCAAAACTCAGCTGTGATGCTGGTATTGACCACATCCCCTTACGGCCATATTGCATCCATCCTGCAGCATCTGCACTGATTTCTTCTGGAATATAAGATAAATTGTTAAGATTCTGTTTCTGGAGTTCTTAGCCCTACTTGACTTCTGTCCCATCGGACTGAAAAAGCTTCTTCTTCTTCCCTGTTGCTTGGTCCAAGCCTCTTCTCTGTTACTCTGGTACTGCTGGAATTTCCATGATGTGGCTGGAAGCTCAGCTCTTTTAATTTTATGTACCATGAGTAAACATTTAATGTGTTCATTTTGTGGTCTTATTGTGATAGTTTCAGTGTTTGTATTTTTTGCAGTTTTCAGGTGTGATGTGCGTACATTCAGGCATATAAATGCATTTCACTGACTGATATGCGTACATGACTTTCTAATATGTATATAGACTTTATTACCAAATGCTGAGTAAAAAAATCAGATATTTTTAATTTGCACTTAGACCAAAATACTGTGGCAAAGATGTAGGCCCTTTACTCAAGCTTGCACCAAGCCTAAGCGATATCATAGAGAGATCTGATTCAGAGATTCTTACCCTCCTGATTATACACACTTTTCTTGTTACCACACTATGGATATATAAATTATGTTGAGGTACATTAAATTTGTAGAATTTGTGACACACAGACTAAACTGCTGTTGGTATACAGTCTGTGGGAATATACCTTAAAAATGGGTGTAGCAACATTTTTGGAACTGTATACCAGCTTTCAGAATGTAAGCTCTGACACACAAGTATATTCCCCATAACAAACCACAGACAGGTCATGCTTCTGGGCCATTTCGATACAGAAAAAAAAAATTAGCATATTGTGTATTTTGAAAAAATAAAGGTATATAAAATTAAATATGTTTAACTTCTAACACAACTCATTGCTGAAAAAATTATTTTTGAGTGGATGCCATTGAGTGTATGGCATATGCCTTCCTATGCCCTCAATAAAAATACAGTGTACAGACTCACCACTAACAGCAGTGTAAAATCTTCTGACCTTTGTCCTATCCATATGTTGATATTTTCACCTTCCCAAAGGAAGTTAATAACTTCTTATGACTGTAACAAGAAGCTTATTCCATAATCTTGGACAACATTACATAAGGTAGTAGTCATATGTTTTCATATTATTGATAATTCTCATTAGCCTTTAGTCCCACAGTCTGGTGTCAGCTACCCTAGTGGAACCTCCGATGTAGAGCCTTTCAAATGTAACAAATCAGACATGTGTGTGTGTAAATACAAGTGAAATGGAATACAATGGCACTTCTTGAAGCCTTTCTAAATATTTCAAACTTTCCAACCCTATAGCTTCAGTAGTAAGGAATCACCTTAATACTAATAATAATAACAATAATAACCTTTTCAATTTGTTTTAGGTTGCTGATTTGAAATTATTCAGGGTCAAATCAGTGAAGTATGAAGCTGTATAAGGATTTCCCTTGAGTGACTAGACAGACTGTTTAGAATTAGATGGACTACAGTATGCATTTTCTTAAATTTAGTATCTAAACCCTGGTAAAAGTTGGCATTATTTCCTCCTCCTGTCCCGTGATCTTTCATGCTGGTGTAATATTTTATGATCTGACCACTTACTTTGTAATTCTAATTCATGATCGCGCAGTCAAAGCTCATATTGCTATGTTCACTGATATAAAAGGTGAGGTCATGGCTACTGCACCACACATGTAATTTTTATATACCATATTGGAAAACTTTGCCAATGTTTACTTAAGTAACTAAGTTACCAGTTTGTAAGTGTCAGCATATTTGGTTATCTGGAGTTTATTTCTCACTTTAATATTTGGGAAAAAAAAAACAGACCAAAAAGAAGTGGCACAAATACAGAGGTCTGTGGGATACCACTAGCAACCCCCACCCTAACGTATTGCTTTCTAGTACTTAACCAGTGTCTTGCCCACTGAATTATGTATGGACTGACATTGATAATTATTTCCTTATGTGGAATATTGTTGAATAACTTGGCAAAGTCCAGAGAAGCAATACACACTGTCAGACCTTCATCAAGTACTTCTGTTACCTCTTCAGAGAATGATACAAGATTCAGAAAGGCAAGAATTCCCCTTAACAAACACACAGTGTTCCATGTATAACAAAAGCAAGTCCTCTTTGTTATTTTAGATGTTTCATTATGGCTCTCTGATTGATTTTACATGGAATTCTGGTTAGGCTGATCTCTCTAAAATCATTTGGATCTTATTTGACCTCCCCTGTATGAACTGATAATACTGCAGCGTTTGGTCATAAGTATGCGCATATTAATGCTCTTAATTATTTTTTCCTTCATTCTGTATAGGAAATCAGTTGCTATTTTATCTGGTCCTATTTGTTTGTTTTTGATTTTGCTGCAGTAGTTATATCTGTAGTTGTATAAGGGATGTTTCCTTTGCGTCTGCAGCACTGGGACATATGTCTTTGCTTACTGTGAAGTTCATACAAAATTGCCTGCACCTGTGGCATAGAGGGATAAAACCATAACTTAAGCCCAAGTAACTCAGAGTTGATTAGCGGAGTGGGTACTTGAAAGCACAGGCAGAAAGGATGGGTGTGCCCATCGGGGGGAGGTCTTGGATGCATCACCATGTTAGATCCCAGGTGGTAACTGAGGACTCTTGAGGGGGATGTTGTACTGTGGGGGGGGGCAGGGCTTATGGCTGAGGCACTTGTGAAGATCTGGCAAAAATCCCACAGATGGGATGAAAGAGTAGGGTGGGTGGGGTATTAGGTTAAAAAAAACACGCTTTGGCAACAGTATGATGCTGTCCCCAGGTACCTCGATTTCCTCACGTGTCCCAAGCATGGGGTGGGATTAGCTTGGGGAAGGCTAAGACAGGATCATTAAAACCTGTGAACATGAAGAGGGTCTTGCAGCAGCTAATGTTCAGCTCTGCCTAGCCAAAGAGAGTGTAAAGAATTTTGCACAAACTTTTTCTGCTAGTATAGGTTCACGTGTTCATATGATCATTCTAAGCTTGTGGGCTAAGTGGCCATCATGAAAGATATATATGTTGCCCATAAAGTAAAAGCCTGAAATTTCACCAATAGAGAAAACTATTACAATATATTCCAGGAGTAAATTTTTGCTTTCCCTTTCAATCGTCAAATCTGGTTTGAAGGTAGTGAGGGAATCATTTGGTAAACATTTGAAATGTTGGGACCTGCTAGACTGAGTCCTGAAATACAGAGACTGAATGACCAAAAGACTAGACTTACATTTACTAAGTCTATATATATATATATATATATATATATATATATATATATATATATATATATATATTCAGGGGATGTGGGCAGCTTGTTTACCTGCAAAAAATAAGTTGTAAGAAGAGAAGCGATTTTCAAGATTTGCTGTTCTGCTGTGTTTTCATTTTTTTTTTGGACACTTGGCAATTTGAGTGCCAGCATTTCAAGAGTTAGCTGAATCACTTTATCTTATATGTAAGGTGAGTGTCTCTTCTAAAAGCAATGTAGCAGTAGAAGTTTAAGTCTTTAGTGGCGGTATTAGTGTTACTGCTGTTTTTATGCAGTTGTAACAGATTGAAGAGGGCATGGTTGTTCATAGCCTAGAAAGCTAAACATAGATGTCCCCACAGAAGCCTTTATGCAACAGACTGCAGAGAGAAGGTGTTTAGCCTTTCAGGATAACTTAGGCAGTTTATGGCATTAACTCTGTTACTTAGGTACCTTTAAGGCCCTTCAAGTTGGTTGACATGCTTAGTGAAATACATGCCACAGGGAGTGTTAAACTCAGTGACTGGCCTGATAAGGGGACAATAAAGTGGGATAATGACACCCTTGGCTCTAGAGCAGGTAAACCTATGAATATGTATTACTAGACAGACTAGGTGGAACCCACCACCCTCTCTTCTAATGGGTGCTGACCATAACCCTAATACTGTCCCTTCCCCCAACCCTAACCCTACACCTTAACGGCATTAATCAAATGTCAATAAATAAACAATACCTAAATAAATCTATTAATTCAAACTTTCCCGTAACACTGCCACTATTAAGACAAATTTGAGGGTACTGTTACAGGAGTGGGGGTTAGTTTTAATATCAAGAGAGGAAATACTTTTTGGTTGTGCTCACTATGGTGTATAATCAAACTTATGTTATTGATGTTTTACATTAGGGTTAGTTCAGTCATACATAATAGACCCATATATATATAAAATGAGTTCATTCTAAAACATTACTCTTTAGTCGATATATTATGCTGCCTTCATATTTTCAAGTGAAGGGATACCATATCACAGTAGCTAGAGCAAACATAGCATTTTCTATAATATTTTCTTCAGTTATTTGTTCAGAAGGTCCTAAGACTTTCTTGCAATTACCTATGAGCATTACTAGGATCTCACAGACTTAAACTAGTAGTGTGTGTGTGTGTGTGTGTGTGTGTGTGTGTGTGTGTGTGTGTGTGTGTGTGTGTGTGTGTGTGTGTGTGTATGGGCATATGTTTGCTATCTGTGTATATGTCTGTACTTCTTCATGGGGGGGCACAGGTATGTGTGTGCATTGTTGTACATGAATGTGGGCAAGCATCCACATGTGTGCTTTTGTGTGTGTGTGTGTGTGTGTGTGTGTGTGTATGTGTGTGCGTGTGTGTGCATGTTCACTGGGCATACCTTCAGTGTGCGCTTCAGAGAGCACACACAGACACAAACATGCACACACTCACTGCCTCTGTCTTGCATTTACTTCTCTTTAGGTATAAAGTAAACAGTTGCATGTTGCACATTGTTTTCCAATGTATCTGAGTAAGACTATTATTACCTACATAGTTTTGTTCCTCAGTACCTTCAGAATATTATCTATACTACAGTTTTATTTTGAAATACATATTTTTTAGGTTTTGAGATACATGACAAAAGTATGAGTTTTACTGGTGGAAGGAGGTTATATAGCCCGCTAAGCCCAGCCACAATCATGGCTAGTAAGGCTAAGCTAACCTTTGACAAATCATCTCACCCCATATCTCTTCTGTACCTACCTCAGTTTCTTTGTAGTATCCCTACTCCATGATCCAAGTCTGGAGTTTCAGATCTTCTTCTCCTTAAAATAATTCATACTTACCACTGCCAATGCACATTCCCTTCACTTAGTCAGAGATACCCTCTGCCTTGATGGTGCTTCAAGTGCCACTATCCCAGCACCTTCTAAGGATCATCTTGTCCATGTGTCCCACACATTCCTCCTTCTTTCACTAGACTGTAAATGCCAAGGGAGCTTAACTTGTCTTATTGGTTTATATCACACTTTTTGTCATCTTTCCTGATCTTTTCTAAAAGCCTTGTGCTGTCTTGCATACCTCTCAACTGTCCAGATTTTTAAGTCATATTTTGTGTCTGATCCTCAAAAAAATTGTGGTTTTCTTCCAAATCATAGAGGACTGAAGTCACTAAATAATGACATACATTCCAGTTTCAGACTTCTTATCCACCAGAAAAATGCATGCTAATAAAAATCTACTATTCTATCAACATTTAAGTTTGTAAGAGCAATATTTACATTTTTTTCTGATTATGGGACTTTGTTCCCAAAATTATTTTTGGCTTTGCCCAAATTTCTTGCAATTAGAGCTTGAGAAGTGGGCATCCTGAAGCCCTTCTAGAAGTGAGGCTTCAGTGTTTGGTTGCAATGCTCCAAGTGAGATCTCAGTAATGTTCTGTAGTGGGGCAAGATGACCACCATACTGTGCTGGGCTATGTATCTAAGCATCTAATTTTCCACGACAACAGCATTGTTCAATGTTCTTCATCTATGATGGGTAGTTGGCCTCCAGGTCTTGTCTCTCCTGTACTACTCTTTATTCTTTCATCCTCCGCTCAGATAACAATCCTTTTGGTGGCTGTACTTACCAACGTATATGTCCGCACATATCATGGTAATGATTCTCAGTGTTACTTTTTCTGACCAACCGCATACTTGCACCCCCCCAAAAAAAAACAGATTTCCTTACATTTGACCAGTCAAGCAATCACTGTTATAAATAAATGACTAGTTCATAATCCAATAGTGCTCCTACCAAGGCTTGCTTATTATATGACTTTCTTGCAGTTCTGATACTATGTCACCAGTCTTCCATATTTAAAATTAAAATCAGCTATAACATCCATTTGTTATGACTTACTGTTCTTAGTGTCTCTTAATGTACATTTTTGTATTGTCTACAAAAAGGTATATCTAACACAAACAGTTTGAGCTAGATCACTGTTAAGTAATGTAATCCTATGTGTTATAGTATATATTTACTGTTAAATCATTCACATGTTTGTAATGTGGAGCTTTTCTCTCCTGACCTCTCCTGAAAAGGGGCTTTGCTGAGTCAGAATTTCCCAGCCAATAAGAAAAAATAAATAAATGGCAGAAATTCAAATGTTTAGGATGTACCTACCATTCTGAAAAACAGTTCTCATGGTAGCTTCAAAAGAAAAATCTTTTCATCTTGCAAAACTTGCTGTTCAACATGACAGTCTCATTTCTGTCTCGTATTTATTTTAACTTATGTCATTATCAAATCCAGTCTGCCTAGATTTATCAAGCCACCATTTTACATACAAATGAACTGCCTTTCTAAAATACAAGTACAGTATGACAATGATATGGCTACAGCTGAAACTGTGTTTTTTCTTTATCTGTCTCTTTCTCTCACAGCCAGATGGCTAATTTTACATTCCTTAAAATAGGCATACAGTGTCTGTGCCGGGATAGAAGAATTCAGATTTCATAGTACCTATCCATCCTATTTTACTGATGCAGGAAGCAGCTTGTAATTAGCTGTCAGTTACACATCAGCAGTGGCAACCTTTACCATTCAGGTTCAAATCTGCCCTCATCCCAACGCAGAATGTCCAGAATTCCTTGGCTTTTAGATCTGGGATACCCATGGCCACCATTAAAAATTCTGGATGGTACTACCTTGCAAATGTTGTGTGCTCTTTATTTCAATCCATCCTTCTGATGAGATGTCAAACTGAGTCTGATCTGCTTGAGTTGGTGGTAGCTCAGATGGATGTAAAAGATTCCATGACACTTACTGAAAAGAGTAGGGAACATTCCATGGTGTCCAGGGAAAATTTCTCCTAGTAGCATAAATATAATCTAAAAAAGAGTCTGCTAACCTATTGGGACTAGCCTGGTCAACCAAGAATAAATAAATAGATAAACCAATTTGCAGTTATCACTGTGGACTTGAAAAACCAAATGTGAAAGTCAGTTTACTACATACTTAACACTGTTGCTGAATATTGAACTAGTAGGAAGAGATTTTTTTTTTGTATTATTCCTTTCTTGTAAGAAGTTTTTCCATTATGCCACGTTCCTGGTATTTATTTATTTTTATTTCATTTAAGTAAGTAGCCTGGATGCAAGTCTTCTTCCTCATCTATGACATGTTACAATAAAGCAAGCAAAGCAAAAATCTTTGTAGAATAATATATAATCCATGCACATTTCACAGAGTTTGCTACCATGATACCCAGATATGAAAAGGAGAAAATGTGCAAGGCCAGGAAATTGCTTTACATAACAATCTAATGCACAAGAGGGGTATAAGAAGAAATCAAGTTTAGGTTTATGCCAAAATTAGTGTTTACATATAATCACACTACAGCCATGTGCAAGAAGCCTGTCTAAAATTATGCAGGGAAGTGGCTTTCCTAACATGAAGATGAGAATAACTGAATTTTAGGTACCCTAAAAAGCTTAAGTATAGCATTCCAGGGGGAATTTAGGTAAAGTCGTACTAAGTGACTTAGCAACAGAGGTACAAACTAATCTGGTATAAAGCTATGATGTGAAGAAAGACTTGAGGGGGATGGCAGGGTGATATTCTCCTGCAGAATGTTATACATTAATGTGTCAAATGCAAACAGATCGCATAGGCTAACTATGAGCAGATGAGCCTTTTGCAGGTTTGTGCAGTTGTGTTACAGCCTGGGTGACTGAGCCATGAATCAGCTAATTTTATTTATTGTACTTGCAGGTGTCTACCATTTGACAGAAAACTTATAAATAAACTCTGTTTGACAACTGATTTTTAGCCATTTTGGCTTCGGGTATAAGCAGATGTGCTACTTTATAGCATATACCTGGGAGGCTTTTAACATTTGTTAATGTTTTATTGATGTACATTGTAAAGAACAGGTAAGGATCAGATCAGAATCCCAAACATTTACTCTACCTAAATGAGTTGAAGGAGACAGAGAACAGTTATTTAGGTGTCTTGAACAATGGATGCTTGTGTGGTAATGTTATTAGGAGATTTTCTGAAGCCAACATTAGAATAGTCAATAACTGGAATTCTAGAAAGGAATATTTCAAGACTGTTAATGAAAGTGGTAAACAAAAATATATCCACTTTTGAGCTTTGGGGTACACCTAAGCCCACCTGCTCTGCATGGGAGACTGAGATACCAGGCTTTATTCTAAATGAACACTAAAATAAGTCTTTTTTCAAACTATTAAACAAAACGCACAAGAAACTTATAAAAAATAAAAGATGAAAAGCACAGGTCACAAATCACGCCAGTCGAGGTAAGAAATAATATATCCTTTTACTTGTAAGCGCTTTCATGCACAGTAATATATGCACTTCCTCAGACAAATAAACAAGTATAACAAGACACTTTATATAAGCCTTTGAATACCCAGGTGACCCATTTCATAGGTAATTATTCAATTTGTTAAAGAAAATTACTTAAAATAAGGGTTATCAAAAGCCAACCAATTCTTAAAAGACCTAGCCCTTATTTACATTGCTAAACCTACCAACTACCAATTTTTACCATTACAATATACAATATCCAATATAAAAATAAAAACAAATAATCACACAAAATAATACCATGTGTATTGGAATCTTAGTTTAAAAAATACATATCTATGTCTATAATAATTGTTTCAATGATATTTCGAATAAATATGTATAATTATATGTGTGTATTTTTAAATCAAGTATACAATAAATATATAAATCTACAATATTTTATAATTATTAATAACAATTAAAGCAAAAAATGTATGTATGTATATATAGTTAACTTTACTCTCTATTAGGTTCAAAACCTCTTATAGTATATAGGAAGGGATTAACTATAAAACAATTATTAGAATTCCCTTCAAAAACTTTTAAGCCTAATAAAGGGATGTTCAAGTGTGGTCGTTGTAAATATTGCAAGTTTATTCAAACAGGCTCCACTTTCACAGTTCGAGGTATTAAGTATCATATTGATGACAAATATAACTGTGAAAGTCAAGGAGTTATTTATCTTGCCAAGTGTAAAGACTGTGCTGCATACTATTTTGGGAAGACAGAGCGTTTACTGAAGACTCGTATATATGAACACCTATACGCTATATCTAAACAAAATCTGTCCAACGCCTTAGCTAGACATGTTAAAGAAAACAACTCACATAGTTTTCTATTTAATGTAGTTGAGAAAGTCCAAAGGAATCCTAGAGGGGGAGCATGGTGTTTAAAGTTGCAGGAACACGAACTTCTTTGGCAACTAAAAACAAATGCCTATACTTTTCCAGGAATTAATGATATGTGTTCCATAAAATGTTTACTTAACATCAAAGCCTTAAACAGATGAAATGTTCCTTTTATAAAATACATGTTTATATTCGTATTTTCTTATTGTGATTATTTTTATTGCGACTATATGTTCAATATACACACATCACTATTAACTTTATATACATACATACATTTTTTGCTTTAATTGTTATTAATAATTATAAAATATTGTAGATTTATATATTTATTGTATACTTGATTTAAAAATACACACATATAATTATACATATTTATTCGAAATATCATTGAAACAATTATAATAGACATAGATATATATTTTTTAAACTAAGATTCCAATACACATGGTATTATTTTGTGTGATTATTTGTTTTTATTTTTATATTGGATATTGTATATTGTAATGGTAAAAATTGGTAGTTGGTAGGTTTAGCAATGTAAATAAGGGCTAGGTCTTTTAAGAATTGAAGTTGGCTTTTGATAACCCTTATTTTAAGTAATTTTCTTTAACAAATTGAATAATTACCTATGAAATGGGTCACCTGGGTATTCAAAGGCTTATATAAAGTGTCTTGTTATACTTGTTTATTTGTCTGAGGAAGTGCATATATTACTGTGCATGAAAGTGCTTACAAGTAAAAGGATATATTATTTCTTACCTCGACTGGCGTGATTTGTGACCTGTGCTTTTCATCTTTTATTTTTTATAAATATTTTTTCAAACTATGAAAATGCTGAATGATTGAGGCATTAACACCGTAGCTGCAAGAGTAGCTTATGATGGTTAAAACAATCAAAAGCATTAGATAAGTCTATAAAGGCAGATCCATTAGGTTGTTTTCTATAGCATTGGAATAAGACATACAGCTTCTGAGTCCACTAGAACAAATAGCTGACATTTAGATGACATTTCAGATTTATTAGTTTTACAGAGGCCCAGGGTGATGTATTCTGTTATAGCTCACTTACTGTCACTTGAATTGGAATGACACATCACAAATTCTCTCATAACACTGTTCAGTAAACAGATTGCTCACTTATTCCCAAATATCAGCCTTAGGACAATGAATCTTACATGTAAATAAAGAATGACAAAATATGCCTTTAAGGAGTCATAGGATATCACAGAGAAATCTATGTTTCATGTTAAACTCAGATTAGGAGTGTGCAAGATTAACTACTAATAGCCTTGGGGAAATGATTCATGTGCAAAACCCAAGTCTTTAACCCTTATAGTGCTGCACAAATTTACATTATCCTGTAACTATTTCTATTTATTTTATCACATTAACTGGAGAAAATATTCCAGTAAGCTAGAACACATGCAAACAACCTTTGAACCATTCGATTTGTGGGTACTGCAGTTTAAATAAACTGCAGTGTGGAAATATTAAAGACATCCTGATTGTTCCTGTATCTAATTGCCTTTTGGTTGTCAGCCTTGAAGTAACTCAATATAAGTCATCTTCAGTAACTGAAGGTGGTGCTTTGTATAAAATCCTGCCTGGAATACCCATACACGTGTAAACATGCATTTTAAGATGTTGTGTGTGGCTTGTAAATATTGAATACAAGTGGTGAAAAAAATGTACATGCATTCACAGAAAGTTTCATTTTATAAACAAGAAAAAGATTATGTTATAGAATGGCATGGATCAGTCTTGTATCTGGAAGCTGCATATGTGTGTGTGTGTGTGTGTGTGTGTGTGTGTGTGGGGGGGGGGGGGGGTTAAAATCTCATTTTCAGTTTTCAGATTTTTTTTGGTTTTCTTACTGAAAAGCAAAGTGAGTTTTGGTCTTGCAATGATAGTTGCCCACTTACTCAAGTGAGATTCCCCAATCCTTACTTCACAAAGTGAGAATGAATAAAGGCAATCTTCTGTGTCAAAGACTACAGGTGAGACTCAAAACCCTTGTTATTACCGACAAGGATGACATGCAGGTTAAGTGTAAGAAGACGAAATAGTTGATCACAATTCAAGGAATCACTAAGTTTAAACAAGTTAAGACTCAGTGCAAGCTGTTTGCTTAGCTCCCCCAGATGCCCATTGCACAATTTACTAAAGTACTCAAGCCACAGGCTGGGCAGCCCTTGTTGGCACGCTGAGATTGCCGGTGCATCGCTCGTTTTTTGTACACAAAGTCTAATTCAAGTCTTTACTTGCTGAAGTTCCCCTGTATATCTACAGCAAGTATCATGAGTAAATTTGGTGTACTTTGATTTAAAAATTAAGCCTTACCAATCCATATGCCATGTGGCAGTGACCTAAATTGAAGCCATTGCAATGTCAGGCTGCTGGTGACAATGGCTCATTGAGCATGGAGCTGTCATGCAAAGCTACCTTGCAACTTAGTGCAACAAGCAGAGACCCTTAATTAGTTATTGATGACGATGCTGGAGTTCTATTTGTGAAATGCAACTTGTGGTTTATGCTAGCATTGTGGATATGTAGTACCTTGTCATTAAGCCACAATACTGTGTGTGTGTGTGTGTGTGTGTGTGTGTGTGTGTGTGTGTGTGTGTGTGTGTGTGTGTGTGTGTGTGTGTGTGTGTGTGAACGCGTGCGCATGGATGATTGTCATGGTACCTTGACACTGCTTTGCTCTGCAGTGGATTGTAGTCAGTTGATTCTGGTTTTCTCTCAGCTATGTGTCCAAATTCAGCTAATGAGTTGCTTTAGTGGCAGATCTATTATAGCAACTGAGATGTTTTCCATCTGGTTCTGTAGAATGAAACCTTCTACTGGCAAATACTCACTACCTCATGGAGTGTAAAAGCTGTGCAGCTGCTCTGTTGTCACAAGAAAAGATGGAAAACCTCTGCCCTCCATTAAACACAGAACAGAAATGACCCTCAAAAGCAAAGCTTCTTCAGTTATGGAACGTAACTCTACAGATTTAACTCCTTTGTTGTCCTTGTATAACATATTTCTCCCTGTATTGCTTCATTCACTGTATGCACCTCCATTTTTTCAAGGCCTGCCTTTTGGCTCCTCCTTGCAGTTGATGAAAGCCATGCTTCAGGCTTTTGCTGCTTCCCTGACCTCTCCAGGACTCTTTCTGGTCTCATGCACCATTGTAGTCAAATTCATTCTCATTATATACATTCTTGCCTCAGGCACACCCAAGTTCACTGGCCTTATTTCAATGAGGAGTTCTGAAACAAATCACTCATCTTACCCCATGCTTTCATCTCTGTGAGGCCTGCACTTCTGTAGTTTAACAATTTGCCTTTGATGATGGTTGACTTGTCTCAAGGACCAGATCAAATAACACAAAACACGGCTTGTATTAAGTATGACAGCTTGTGTAGCCAGTTTAACTAGCTGCAAAAGTACAGAGCATACAGTTTCACCTGTGTACATCAAAACTCGCACAACTGTCTGGCAATGAACGTAACTCTCAGCTATCCCTGACTTTGTAGAACTCCTCTGATTCTGTCTCATATCTTTGCCTTTTCTCTTCTAAAAGTTTTGATCTACTGATAAATTACTGAGGATTATAGTCAGGCAATAATGCCAATCATTAGAGATTTGTACTTTTTAATATCTCAGAAAATGTATGATGATGCAGAACCTGTTGTTCCAATAATTATTATTATTTAAAACATCATAGCCACTCTAGACCTCTTTGTAGCTCTTAAATCCAAACTTCATTGTACTGACCACTGCTTCTCCATCCTTAGCCTATGGAAATATCTCCCATCCACTCTAAACGTCACATTCTCACACCCCAAATTCCAGTCACAGCTAAAATCTCATCTTCAACAACAAGCAAATACTTTCATTCAGGACATATAAAATCTTCATTTTCTTTCATCTTAACTGTTATCACTCTTCTTCCTCCTTATCTTTTCCTTTCAAACCTCTCGATTCATTCTGAAATCTTCTCGTAAGAACTTAGACACTGCTCAGTGCTGTACATGTATATACATATGGCAAATCTGTTTCACGCTTTTCTTATAAACTTTTCTGTATAACATGTAGTGTAATAATGCCTTTTATTCTGGTCTAAGACTGGAATTGGTCTGTTACAATCAGTCTCCACCAGTCAATTAATTATAAACGAACAAAACAAATATATACATAACCTTTTTAAGTGAATTAGAGTAATATTTAAAAACTGTCCTTGATTTTGACCCTTTGACTCCACATTATTTTTGGCTTAGTCCCTTACTCTTGTTCAGAGAATTTGGCAGCTATGCATTAGACTCGTGTTTAGTGAAATGTAATTTTGTACAGGTTTAGTTCGGATGTTAACTACTGAGTGTTCCCATAAATAGCTATACCAAGCACTCAATAAGTACACCAAGGGCAAACATTTTGAGCAAATGTTTAGTGCCTAAATCATATCGGCTGAGAGTGTTGAAATCTGTTTAGCAAAGCCTACTGTCTAAGTGGTTTGCTCACTGAAATGCCAATATCAGTTTCTGATAGGATAAGACCCCTAGAGCCATGTAATGGCTATCTTTCTTACTCCAAACTCTCTATTCCCTCGTCCCCTTTAATCCCTTCTACTGTGTTGGAGTTAGTGTGATGATTCCCCCAATGACCTCACACTGAAGTCTACATGAGATGGTCCTATGTATGTTCCTGCAGTGTATCTCATTCATTTATTGTAACTTGTTTTAAAACAAGAACGCGTTTCCTATACTTTTTTTTCTGCTGGTATAAAATTATAGGAGTTATAAGACAAGTAAGTCAAGATACCATTTGTGCCTTGCTGATATCCACCTACAAGTAAAAATCTCCCTGTCCCAGGAGTGGAGAAACATTTCAGGCCAGGGATAAATTTGCAGATACTCATCCAATCATCCAGGTTCTTCTTGAAAGATGTAGGAGTGTCACCCTGTTTTGCATGTAAAGACAATTTGTTCCACAGATGGGGTAATCCTTGGATATGTGGAATGGAATCCCCAATCAGGAACTTAGTAGTGGTTTTTGAATATGCAGTCCTAAGTTAGGTGCTTCTCAAACAAAATGCAATTTGGATTTAGTCTATTTCCCATAAACACTTCAGTATCTCTAAGGTTAGGTAGTCTTGATTCACTAATTTTTGATAGGTAGGCTTTCTCATATCTGCTCATGTCAGAGTTTCTGAACTTGATGGATACCATCTGTAGCACTGGTTGGGTGATCCTGCTTTTAAAACTTCTAAAGTTAACTTTAATTCTTAAATCACCAGTATCCTGTCCTGCTGTATCTGCACTTATCCTTATGACAACCAGGGCTGCCAACAAGGCCTCAAGAGTCGTCAAGAATGTGATAAGTGAAAAGAATAGGATCAAGCGCGGCAGAGTTGTATTCAGTTTATTTTTATTTGTTGTTGGTCAACTGGGAAATTGAACAGACCCTTTTCAGGTTCAACCTGGGCCAAGTTGGCAATTACGATACTAATGCAAAAGAAAAAAGTTTTACAGTAAGTTGCAAACATATTAACAATACTGATAGTATCACAGGTCTACTTCTAATAATCAAAAGCCCACTTACCTGAAGACAACTTTACTGAGATGACAGCACCGAACAATTACTTTACTGAATGATCACACTACCAAACTTTTTAACGGGGTAAGTATGTACTTGGCCCACATGGGGACATTTGCCCTTTTCCCCACTGTGGTACAATCCTGGAGTTGGAATATTTAGTTAGGGGAGTGTGGGGGATGCAGCCCGCCACACTGGGGGTGTGGGGGGCAAAGTCCCCCACCTGGGTGGGTTTGACATACTGCTGTGTGTTTCTTCATTCCATGTTGGCCCAGTGCATACTTAAAAAAATTCGGTAATGTGATCGCTCGGTAAAGTAATGGTTCGGTGTTGTCGTCTTTGGGTGAGTGGGCTTTCGATTATTAGAAGTAGATTTGATATCACATATACTGAGTTAATAAAGAATATATAATACATTAGACAGTAGTTGCATCTAAAGAAGATACAACAAAAAAGAATAAATAAAAATTAAATTATGATTCACTTATTTTGAGAAGTGCAACTAATCTGTGTGCAATATGATTTCTATAGAGTATCATAAGAGAGTATATAGAAGCATAGGGTGCACTGCAATAAGTCATAGAATGCTCATAACAGAAACTACAGCGCAAATAATAAAACTAGGAAATAGGTATATGCTTATCAAAAAGATGAGTTATGTAAAGAGCTAGACCTTGGACTCATCTTCTCTTAACATATTATATTCCCAGTAGAAGTAGGGATATTTTAAACTAAGAGTAGGAAAAGGGGAAATAAAATTATTATAATCAAAGTTTAAAAAGAAGGGTGGAGGAGGTGAAGAAGTGTATTAGCCAGAATCTGTGAAGAACATATATTTGTTTTTCTAGCAAGTGAGAAAGGAGAGCATTCTTGAAACACATAAGATTTTCAGCTTGCCTGATAGGGTCAGGAAGAGAGATCCAGGAAGCTGGAGAAAGTTTAGAGAAAGACCTTTCACAAGTAGTAAGGGATAACTCAGGGCCTGGAAAGAAGACGTGACTTGGAATTCCTAAAGAAGTAGCTGAAAGTTTTGATACATGATTTGTTGAGCTGGAGAGGACAGTAACTTTGTTTAAGAAGTTTATAGGTAAAAGTATTAAGGAGAAATGAGGCCTTGTTATTTACTGGCAGCCATTTTCCTTAACTAAATGTAATACAGTGGTGTTCAAATTTACTGGAGAAGTCAATAAATCTAAGAATTTGATTTTCAGCTTTTTGAAGATGTATGGTATTTTGTGATGAACCCAGGGCAGTGATAGGCAATCCATAATTAGCTAAGACTTTATAAATTTGGGCTTTGACATGTTTGTGAAAGGACAGATGCTGGTCAAACAGGACACCTAAATATCTTTGTTCAGAGTCATAGGGTAATAGGGAAACCAAAGGATCTGTAATGGTAAGTTTGTGAACTGGCTTTAACTTTTGATGTGTACGAAAAATCATTAAGGAGCTTTCTCTGGTGATGGCTGTGAGTTTATAATCGTGAAGCCAGATCCAAATAGTAGAAAAGTTAGCCTGAAGTTCATTCTCTAGGCAGGAGGGTGTCTTTTTGCCTTTAAGCAGAATAATATTATCTGCACAGAGGCGACAGTTTACATGAGGGATATCCTATTGAAGGCCATTAAAAAAGGGTGAAGAAGTGGTCCCAGAACAGAGCCTTGTGGAGCACCTTTATGGGATGATCCTAAGATCTGGGTGTTATTAAAAGATATATTTTAAGCCACTGTAGGACATCTGTTGAGAAGCCTGTTTGTCTGAGACTGTGAAGTAGAAGGTGGTGATCTACCATGTCAAATGCTTTACAATGATTAAGGAAGATGGCCACAAAAGTTTTACCTTGTTCCATGTTGGAGTAGATCTGATCAGCGAGAGGGCATATCAGTAGTAGTGATATGAATGGGATGGAAGCCATGTTGTCATTGCTTGAGAATGTCACATTTGGTGATATATTAAAGTATTTGATTGCATAAGATATTTCAAGGATTTTAATGATGGGACAGAAATTAAGAGATGAACGATGGAGTGTTATATCCCTCTGGTACTGCCTCTTCTCAGCTCACATGACATTATACATAACAGAGAAAGGGAAATAGCAAACAGAGAAATGCAAGTGCCTGCAAGAAAATTATAAAGGTGATGAACACCCCTTTTGCTGGAGTCTTTTTCTCAGTCTGTTTTCTTCTTGTGTGTGCAGACCCTCATCCCTTTTGTTACTTAGTCTATTCATTCACCATGGGCAAAAGTCAGTCATCTCCCTTCCATCCGGCCATTATCGACCTCTCATTCAGACCCTATTTGGCTGACCCCTCAAGCACAGGGCTCACTAATTGATCCTGGGTAATAATCAACGTCAGTCTGTTCCATACAGCTGGGTTTTAGTCATTAGAAGGCACAGCTGGGAGAATAAAAGATAAAGGAGGTCCAGTGTTTTGTGTTACTTTAAGCATTACAGTATGAGCAGTGGAAGAAGTACAAAAGAAGGAAACTGACCCTTATTGCCATATGGGGAGGACTAGTTTGACTGAGAATATAAAGGCCCTGCAGGAGCAATCTTCATCAAACTGCATAGACAGAAGCAATATGAAAGACACTAACTAAACAGTCTAAAGGATCCATAAAGCTGTGGATGTCGGAACTACACTCCATGATTCTTTAAACTGCTGACTAGCTGGGACAGGACATAAGGCTTTTGAATTTGGAGCATCTGGAGGGCCATCTCAGAAGATTCAAACCTTTACTGCTGAGACTGCCTGTAGACAGCTTGACTGGGGTTGAGAATGATGGGGCACAAATTCAAATGTGCCAGTGGCAGTCACTGTACCACTCAAACTGGGGCACAAGACACACAAAAATAGAATATGCTAACATAGAAGGAAGATCATTTTGTTGAGCTCCAGAGATACTTATTCTTTTTTCTTAAATAACTAATGGTGTACAGACCAGCAAGGAACTTTGAGTGTAGCACACCTTGTTATCAGCAAGAAATTTAGCACAATTTAACATAAAAGACCATTAATCAAATAAGAATGCTTAAAGATAGCTAGATGGGTCCCATTGTAGACTCCAGAGTATTGGTTGAAAAACTGTCTTGAAAGCTAGAATGTTGTTGTTTGTCTTTCAGCTTTTCCGGGTTAGGGGTCGCCACAGCGGAACTCCGGTCTGCTAATGAATGGCAGTTGTTTTTTTATGGTGCCGATTCAATGGATGTCTTTTGAACGCCCACTTGACCATGGGGAGGACATGCAGACTCCACACAGAAGGCACTCCCAACCCAAGCCGAGAATCGAACGGGAGAACCGCTTGCTGTGAGGCAACAATGCTACCGCTGCACCACCGCCTTATTGAATATTAATAATAAACAAGCAAGTGACTTTGACAGAGCTATGGTTGTCCAATAATGTGGAGGTCATTTATTTGAGGAGTTTTACTGAATGTGCAGGATTCTTTTTCAAGTTGATTTTACTTTTGGTATATGTGGTCTTATTGTATGTTTTAAACTGTTATTCTTTTTCTGTATACTTTGGTGTATTTCAGGATTTGGGGGAACACTCCAGAAACCATTGACCAGTTTGTATCATACCTTAATAACACCACGAGTTATCTTCATTTTATCCATGAATGGTCAGCAGAGAGTATTTCCTTTTTGGATGTAATGGTACATAAGACCATGGGAGGGCTTCACACAAGACAGTTTGTAAAACCATGTAAAACCAACAATACAGTACATTCCCACAGCATGCATCCTAAGCATGTCAAAAAGAATGTCCTTAAGGGACAGTTCTTCAGGACGGCCCAGTTGAGTACGAAAGATAGTGATACGTATGGCTCATTTGAGACCCTCACCTCCAACCTCTTGAGCAGTGGGTATGATAGTTCAGAAGTGGCAAGTGCACAGAATGATGCGATCATGCTGAGGGACACCCGCACCAGACCATACTTTAATGAACAGGCCAAACAGTCTATTTCTTTGGCCATGAAGTTAAGACAACCAATACAAATGAGTCTTACATATTCCAAGGACTCAGGTTCCATTTGTGGGATCATTAGGAAACATTGGAGGGTTCTTGTCTCAGATGAGAAATGCAAAGGTTTACTGGGAGATGTTCCATCTTTTTGTTTTAAGACTCTCCCCTCACTGTTACAAGCCTCTAACCAATAGAAGAAGTAATGTAGCAAGTAACAGAATAGGTACATATCATTGTCACCATTGCAATGCGTGCAGGTTTATAGAAACTGATGATCAGTTTGTACACCCAGATATGGGGCGTGCTTATGACATTAGACTCTATGCTGACTGCAGTAGCCAGAATGCTGTGTATTGTGTGGACTGCAAACATTTCTATATTGGGAAGACGAACCAGAGTCTAAGGGATTGAATAAGAGAACATGTCTATAATATAACGAAGGGTGATGACAGAAATGTGTTGGCAAAACATGTTAAGACAGCAGGGTCAAGTCGCTGGTTTAAATTTAAGGTATTGGAATTGTACACACCTAACTCAGGAGGTGGTGATGTTAAGACTAAAACTGAATGTGTGGAAATAAAGTGGATGCATTTGTTCAGAGCCAATGAAGGCAAGGGATTAAATGAAGTTATCCCTATTAAGCCAATTTTAAAGTCACGTGATCTTGGGAATTAAGCTATAAATTCTATCTGGTGTGGTGTTTTGTATTGGGTCTGATGAAGTGCCTTTGTGTATAAAAGCGCTCATCCTGTTTTAACAGTCTTTGTTTTTTATATTTTTATTAAAAGTGTTTGTACTACTCTGCCTAGCCAGCTTTTTCTTTCATTTTAGTATTTCAGGATTTATTTAGTCTTGTTCTGCACTGATGGACACAACCCTCAAATCCTATACACTCTCTCTTTAAACTTTCCAAAAATACATGGCTGCGCTCATGTCCTACACCAGGTTAACCAAATAGCTCCTTAATTTGTAATTGTAATAACATCACCCTCCATCTTGCTATTATATTTTATACAATTGATAATTTCTTGCTCTTTTACCTGTACTTTACACTGCTATCAGTATACAGTCCCCTAACTTTTCTTTCTCAGTTTTGCTTCTCCCCTATCCATACCCCACACTTTACTAATAAACATTTAAGTTTCTATCTCCTACTTTTCCTATGCTGCAATTCCTCTTACAATAAACAAAAATGATCTAACTGTCAAGCAGAATCATATGATCTGAATCATATAATTGTAAAGACCACCTATCTCATGTATATAGTCACCTTAGTAATATCTAATGTCTGTGGTTAATGTGCAAGCATGTTTCATCTAATACATGTAAAAAATGATGTACTATCCATGATTATATATTCTTTCTGGTATGCAAAAATGTTCATTGTTGCTCTGTAATAAGTTAATGTAAGCTAATGTAATATGCTAATTGTCTCTGCAGCTTTTCTCTCTGGGCCTCTGCTGTAAATGGGCACCCACTCACTCGGACTTTCCCAGAAAACAAATGTCAAATAAAATAAATAAATAAATATTTAAATACAAGTTGTGTGAGGGTAAAGATCCCTAAACAAGAGTGCAAATATTTTTTGTTGTTGTTAGTTTTTTGTTATTTTAGTGCTAGAGTCAACATATTTGTTTTGGTGTAGTTGATATTATGATTACGATATTGTTGTTTCTGATGTTGCTTTGTTATTTAGACAAGTCCCCATTAATGTAATAATTATAATTATAATAAATGTATTGTACACCAGAAAAGGGTTGCTTACTGGTGAGATGCCTTAAGGTTCAATGAAAATGCAAATCCTCTTTGGATTTGTTCTTTGTAGGTAATACAGCAGAGACACTAGTAGGAATATATGGTTTCTTCAGATGTCACAAGATTCAGCATTAGGGTTGCTGTATGGTGGAGAGGTACTTGAATGAGAAACAGCAGATCAAGGTTGAAGAAGAGATGAAGAATGCAGCAGCTCTTAGTCATTGCAAAGAAATGTACGCAATCCACCAAGGAGGTGACCACCATAACAAAACACACACACACACACTTGAAGGGAACACATTAGTGTCATCAAACAGGAAAATGATCTGATATTTTCATAATAGTTATATAGAAGGAAAACATTGCATGATGCACAGAATTAAAAGATAGTAGAAAGCAGAAAAGTAGCCCTAAAAGAAAGTAGGAAGCTGGGAAAAGTAGTCCTAAGGAAGCAACTGCAATGCAATAGACTTTTAGAAGTCATACAAGTCCAGGGAGTCTTTGGAGGTAACTGGTGCAGGGAGTGATCAGGATAAACATTAAGAAAATTCAAAGACAGTATCTTACAGAAAAAGAAATAAGCAATAAAACAATTGGGGATAGGGAAAAAAGTAAATGTACAGATGAAAGGGGTCTATATCAGTTCCGTGAAAATCCATTTCAGTGAATACCAAAAGAGCGACACATATTAATCGAACCGCGAATAGACCGAATGCACAAAACCACGAAATTTAAAACATCGAGCAGTCATAGTCGGCCAACCCCACCACCCACTACATACTACCTACCTAAACAAAATAAATAAATTACATACATACACTAACCAAACCCTACTCCTAACCCTAAAGTAAAGCACCAAAATCCAACTTCTAACCCTTCACTAAACCCCACATAACGCAACTATCTATGCACTATCCTTAACCCCTCCCTAACCCTAAGGTTCTTAACTACTGCACTCTTCCCCTAAGGAGATATACCCAAAAAGAATAAATAATACACATAAATAAATTTAACAAAACCCTACTTCTAACACTACACTAAATCTTACAAACATTACCTATCTATACACTTACTTTAACCTGCACCCTACCCTAAGGTCCATAACTATCGCCCACTTACCTTACGGAGCTATACCTCAGACAGGCCAACCAAAACACTTCAAGATTTCGGATTTCGCTGTTTTGGACATTCGGCGTTTACGTAGTTCGCGTAATATGTGTCGATCATTTCCTTTTCGCGGAAACGGCATTTCGATCGTCTGATAGGGACCGATGAAAGATAGTTTGTCAGCATTAAAAGGAAGTTATTTTTCATGGTAGGGGAGTGATACTATTAAGAAAAAAAATCTTCCAGAAAAGGTTGTAAAATCTCAGAAAGGCACACAGCTGGAAAAAATAAGTCCTAGTGGAGTGAAGCATGGAAGATGCTTAGGATTTTAGGCCAGACAAAAATATAAACAGCTTCTCAAACCGGCAAAGAATAGGGTAGTCTGAGAGGACCAAGGATGGAGTTTTTATCTTTCAACACATTCTGTATTTCTATGTCTGGCTATCCACAGCAGAAACTGAAAATTGACGACCCCCAAAGGAGAGTCTGTACAGAATGAAACAAAACTTTTCAACATAAAAAAAAAAATTTTAAATTTCTATATTTTTACAATTTTGTTTTTCTAATATGATCAATTTTTACATGTATAAATGTTTCCTTCTTTCTACTGTTGTCTAAGTTTCTCATACGTAACCTATATGTACTTCTTTTTCAAATCACTCTGTTTCCTCTTGGTTATCTACTTAAAGTGGTATCTATGATGTACTAGTTTTTAAATATTACTCTCATGTCACTTACTTTCGGATCTGTATATGTGTATAATTGCTGTAGTGGACCTTTTCTCCCTGGGCCTCTACTGAAAATGGACATATATCCAGTTAGACTAGCCCGGTCAACAAATGTAAAATAAAAAAAAAATGAAAGCTAAAGCTACTACTACATTCTGATAGCATATAGAGCCAGTAACACTGGCAACAGCAAATGTCAAGCTGTTTTTGTTAAGTGCATTAATTCTCATGTATATAATAATGGATACGATCATTTCCTATGAATTTTCCAGACGTTCTGTATCACTAATTTGCAAGAAATCTTCTTGCATCCTTCTCCTAGTCTGGGCTCTCATATTGTATGCAGATATAAATTTTACTGACTGCTTCAAAGCTTTTGCAGCAAAATGCCACAATTGTTGTTTTAGCTCTTTTTGCTGTTGAGCTGGTACACCTCAGACTTTCCTTGTGCAGATTCTCTCCTAAGGTTAATTGTTCACTCTTATCATTGTTCCTAGTTGTGACCTTGCTGAATTCCAGCACTAATGGTAATGATACCTTCTGCAGACTGAGTATTTGAAGTAAGAATAGCATGACCTCTTGCTATATGAGTCAATAGCAATGGTGTCATTTTCACTCAATGCTTAAAATAGTAGCCTGACACCATTTCCTTCCAGGAATGGATGGGCCTCAGGAAAATCCTGCTGTTTTTTTTTTTTTTTTGCATCTGCAGTGCTTTCTCCATTCTTTTACCCTCCCACTAGTATAATTATCCCCTCACACACTCAGAGGTGTTGCTAGCCCTTCTGGTACCCACAGCCATTCCCTTATCTGGCACACCCTCAGCTTTAAATTGAGCCCCCCACCCCCACCCCCTAAAAAATCTTCATGTACTTGAGGTAAAAAAAAAAACTTTCTCTCTTTAAACTGTAGCTAACCACTTCTTACAGGTTTAACAAGCAGCTTGCTACAACTAACATAAGAGCTCCTCATCCCTGACCAAAAATGCATTATTAGCATTCATTTCTGAATACCAATAATGAACTAAACCACACATACAGCCCTGAAGAAACTGAATGGAGGTAATGAAGTTCAAGCCCCATGAAATTTTGTATCTGAGGTGGCTTCTCAATTTGACTTACCCTAACTATGCCTCTGCATTCAGTCAATGTCTTGTTATTTTGGGTTTCCTCTGTAGACTAGGGCAGCAAACACAGGTTCTTTCTGGTTGGCAGAACTGACAATCGTATTTCAAGGGTAAGTCTTGACAGACCAGTTCCTGGGCAATGTTAACCTAAGGGGGGCTTGTTTTCTTGCCACCCTGTTATATGGGATTAAAATGTGTAGTGATAACAGTCATAACTTCCCATATCTAGAAGTAGACATACATCCCCATATGATGCAATAGATGACATGCCATGACTTCCACAGAGGGTGTTTACTTCAGCACACATATAGTTTCCTTCCCCTCAAGAATGCAGACAGTCAAGGAACAATCCACCCTTCTCACACCATTGACAACTGAACCTGCTGATGTCTGGCTCAGGGTCTGAAGTCAGACTTTTAGCAGTGCATGCAGAGACCTTATCTCTGCACATACATTCAGTTATTCATTCATTTATTTATTTTCCAGTACCTGCTTTATTCCATTTAGGGGTGTAGGGGGCCAGAGCCTAACCAGGCATTAAACAGAGCTTCTGCATCGTGTGCATGCACACACACACACACACACACACACACACACACACACACACACACACACACACACACACACAGACACATGCACGCACACACACACACACACACACACACACACGCACACACACACACACACACACACACGTGCGCGCACACACACACACATGCACACATGCACACACACACACACACACACACACACACACACACACACACACATTTTCACAGGACATGCACACCTGTGGACAACTTAGAGCCTGTATTATACCTGCAAGCATGTCTTTGGGATAGGGAGAAAATCACCCACTACAAAGCAATGCAACAGAGAAGCAGAAAATATATTTTGAAAGATACTAGCTATGACTCCTTATTCATTAAACTTCTTTTTACTTTTGTTTATGTAACAACAAAGATGTAGCACTGACAGCTTCCTGTCTGTATTATAATATCATCCACTACAATAATAATGGGATGTTAGATATGTCCTGGTGTTGTTCATTCCCAGGATGAGGCACAGATAAATCTTTGATTTTTTATTTCCTCTCCCTGCAAATCTCAGGCTGTACTAAACACGTGGCCCATCAGTATACCACTCTGTGCTCCCACACCATGTACACTTGTGTGAAATGGAAGGAGGAGTTAGGCACTGTACTGTGAACAACTGACTGATCTAGTATATTCTCTAATGTTACTCCATGCCGTGACAAAAATGATTTAGTGCAGCTATGAAATGTCGTCATTGCATGGACTGCTAAATACAAATACTGAGTGCATTTTTAGTTTATTCTATTTTATTTTGCTGCCTTTATAGGTCCCTGATCTCCAGCAGATCACATAAGAGAATCCCCCCATACACCCCTTTAAAAGGAGAGGAGACCCTCAACATCCACTTAGTTCTTAGTTGCCCCCCCCCCTTCATTCCAGGCTAGCGCTAAATGAACTCAGAAATCAAAGCAAATCTATGCTGTTATTACTTTGAACAGATGCTTTACCCCTTTGGCATCTGGCCAGCCCACACATAAAACTTTCTAATATGTAAAGTAATTATGTTTTTTTTTTCAGTCACTCCACTATGCATACCTTTAGCAATTTAAAATTCTTCAGGTCCCATGTCATGAGTCTAGCTAAAGTTTCACTGCAGACATGCCTGGCAGGTAATTCTATGGTTTGTCTCAGAAAGTAACATGTCATTTATTGGCAGAGACAGGGCTGAATCAGTTTGCACCTAAAAGGGAAAAAGATGCAGCTTTGTCAAACTTATTCTATTTTATTACATCTGTGGGTAAAGACTGGTACAACTTTTCTGTGGTTACGCTTGAAGGAATGAAAAACAATCGGTGTAAAATTGACAGCTAAAAATGTTAGGTTCTATCGTATTTGAGATCTGCATTTTTTATAATGCTGAATTAATCTGACTCATTTTTTAAGCATTGAGCACTATCACTGCGTGTAACTATATCAGCCATTACTAAACACTCAGACATGCCTTCTATAGGGGGTGTATACCTGTCTTCTCTAACAGAACAACTAGCAGGGCCTGCAGGGCAATACCAAGAGCTTGCAAACTGCATTCCCTAACCATCATCTGTATTAAATCCCAGGAGGTCTGCTTTATGAGTAACATCCAAAAGATGCATGCGTAACTCCCTCTGTTTCCCTAAATCCCCTCCCTAATCGCAAACCATCAATCATGCATGGTTCAGTTCTTGGCACAGGCTCTAAAGATAAATTGGAGGCCATTCCTAGATGTTTCTCTCCACAGGCAAGTGGAGTCTGGTTTACAGGAAGACACAAGGTGTTTTCTGCATATATTTAATTATCATTCCCATCATGCTGCAGTGTTAACTCTCCAAGAGAATACTAAACCATGGGATATAAAATACCAAGGATTGAGAGGAGGTCTTGGTAACGACTACTGTGTTAACAGTACAAGTTGTACAAGTTCAGAGTATTAGAAAGGCGGGTGATGTAATACAGTTTATATCTATCAATACTAAAGAAAATCAAAAACTGTTGCTTCGATTTTCCCTTCGTGACAGATGAAATGCCTGCTTCAGTTCTGCACACATACTAATGGCACAAATATGTTTTCCTCATTTTGTGTTTTGGTCTTAATATTGGAAAATCTTGGGGATACTGGACGTAGGCAAATGTTATGATAATTTGCAGACTGAGTGATTTAGTTTTACGTCCTCTTCAACCACAACCAAATCCACAGGAAATACCCACAAATGATTATTTATTTATTTATTTATGTATTTATATTTTGCTGATGGAGTTAGTTGCACTAACCTACTGGCTTCTTTTCAGTGGTCAGCCGAGGTGGCAGTCATACTGATTAGGGGAAATTTGGCTAAGACACAAGAGAACTTCCCCTACCCTTTACTGTATCTGGGGTTGCAGTAAGAGAGGGAAGATGGAGGAAGAGATAGAACCTCTGGAGGATACACAGAGTAAGGAGAGGGTAAAGTATGAAAACGGAGATTCTGAAAATGTTGCTTCTCTTCTGGATGTTGCAAATACTGTGGAGGTAGATTTTCCACAGTCTGAAATTATTGATCTTCAGGAAGTTGGTTGGGAAATATTGTTTTATTGAAAATGCTGATGAAAAACACGAGTGATGAACTGTCTTTATTTTGGTCAGAGGCAGTGGAAAAATGCTTTCCTACTACAATAACTAATGTTAGACAGGAACCACATGTAGCAAGTACTGGTAGAGAGTTCAAAATGTTTTCAGATACACAAGGAAAGGACATGATCCTGGAAGTTGCTATAAGCAGCAGTGAAGAACGTATGAAATGTAAACAAAATACGCTGGAGAAAATGGGAAGAAAAAACATCTGCAGCTGCTGACAAAAGAGATAGTATAGTTCAATAGGATGCAAACTGAGAAGGGAGAAGACCTGTAGTGAGAATTCAGACCAGAATTGGAAATTCATTTAACAGGTATGTTGTTTGAGTTTCTCCAGTGGTTTCCTTTGGCTTTTCTGTCAGGGATCGAAGGGCTCTAATTCATTTATGGTAAGAGCACATCTGTGAAATAATATTTAATATTTTGCACTGGCAGAAAAGTTTCTGTCTTTGTTTGACAAACAATCCTTCTGTAAATCATGGAAGGGTTACATAGCCACTGGGTTATTGCTTTGCTCAGGAAAAAATATTGTGGTACAATTCAGGGCTATAGATGTTACTAAGTAAGAGATAAGGGATTATTTTGAACTGAAATGCCAGAGAGTGTAAAAAAAAGGCTGATGAAAGACATATATGGAATGGGGCATCACAGGTTTGGATTAGTTTGGATGTAAGAATAAACAAAAAACGTACAGACTTGCAAAGCAAACTGCAAAAAAGAACTCTGAAGCACTTGTCACAATGCAAGACATACTTTAATAATTCCAAAATAACAGAGAACAATTAAATAATAATGATAAGCCCTTTCATCCTGTATTACAAGATTTCTTCAGATAAACTTTTTTTTAAAAACACCAGATTAAATACTCCAATCCAATTGCATATGTTTGACTTAAAAATCAATAAAAAAATCTCCATTCATAACACACACCCCTCTCTGTTCAACTCTATTTAAAAACACATTTTTTAAAAACATTTTGCAATAAACCACAACATTTCTAATACAGTACGATCACAATGACTTTTATAATGGACATAAAACAGTTAATTTATCTTTGCAAAGCTTTTAGTCTAAGTATCCTGGTAATCGAGGTTTGTTCATTCAACCCTGGGTAATTGGTTGCATTTAAGACCAGCTGCCAATAGAGTTCTTTATTTTCAAGAATGACCGCCCAAGGTCCACCCCTTTCATTTTTTGAACTTTTTTCAAAATAGAAAATTGAAACCAGTGCTTGTCATTAACCATTATATGCTTAGATAATGCATCATTAAATTTCCTTTTCTTTGTCTCATAACAGTGCTCATATAGTCGTTCCTTTAGTGATCATTCTGTTTTGCCTGCATAGTATGCTTCGCATACTTGGCATAAAGCTGCAAAGACTATGCCTTTTGTTAGGCAGTCATACCTATCTCTGAACTCTACTCTGTGTCCACCAAGATTTAGCCACGGGTTCAAGTTACAATTCCCTTTTTGCTAATATTGTGATGATTTATTGGGAAAGAAAATTTTTATTGGATAGTGAGTATAAGGAATGTATTTGGGCATATACTCGATATATGGATGATATATTTCTCTTACGGAAAGAACGTGAGGAGGAAATAAATAGATTCCTAGAGGACATTAACGCTTGTATATCCTTTCTAAAGTTTACCTTTCAGGTAGATAATGAAAAAATTGCATTTCTGGATGTCATGCTAGAGAATGATTTTATTAATAATGTATATGTGGTACGTATTTATAGAAAACCACTTATTCAAATAGTCTGCTTCACTTCTCTAGTGCACACCTCCCTCACACAGAAAAAAATCTGTGGTGAAGGGGAAATTTGTGTGTGGTGCCAGAATGGTGATGATAAATGAAGATTTTATTAAAGAATGTGAGAACCTGAGTTCCATGTTCTGAAGTAGAGGATATCCTCTTGATTTTGTCAACAATTTAAGGGGTGAAATAGTAAATAAGAGAGCTACAGGACATTTTGGACCAATTTTAGGAAATGGAGATAAGGACATGGTAACTGGCATGAATATAGAGAAGGAGGCTGATAGATATGTGTGGGTGTGTGGCCACTTTTAGTTTAGAAAGTGACCAGGTGAAGGAAATTCTAATGAAACATTGGTCTATTTTAAAGGATGACAATGACATAAGAGAAAAGATTGATGATTGCCCTTGTGTCATTTATACAAAAGGTCTAAGTTTAAAAACTATCATGGAGTGACCTCTGGCAAAAACAAAAATAGTAATAACTTGCAGGATGCAATGTTGCTGCTATTGTAATTATTGTAAATACATTTTACTCTGTAAAACAGCAAAACAGGAGGGCGATGCCTGAAGAAAGTAAACCACTGGAGTGCAACAAGTGAAAATAAACAAACAAATTCTTCAACAAGTAGACCACAGCAGATGTAAAACACAAGTTTTAATGACAGAATAAAATACAAATAAGTGCTTTCACAGTAAGCCTCATCAGATCTAAAATGCATTTCAAAACTACAATCTTAAAAGTGCAAAAGTAGTCACAATCAACAAATCAGAACAAAGTGCATCCAGTATTATTAGCTGCCACAGTAACTACACAAATATATGTTTAAAGCTACAAACACTCTATATCACCTAAAACCATATAAGGGATGCAAAATCAAGAAATATGTGAGTAGAAACATCTCGGAGAACATATATATGTAAAAAATGCATAGATACTAAATAAAATAAAATATATCTGATAAAACTAACGTAGCAGGAAAATATAAGTACAGCTTATTTCTTTTTCAAGGGTCTTATGCTGTCATTCAACCCAGGGTAATATTGTGCTTGTAATAAAAAATCCACTTAAGTTCTGCCTGAGTTCTTTTCAATAGGTCTCCCTTGTTGATGTTATCATAAATTAATTCTAGTGCTACAAACCTAAAAGAATTTTCCATGCCTGTGTTTATCATGTGTTTTGTCAGTGCACTATAGCTTATACCCCTCCATACTCAGCATAAGTGGTCATGAATGCACTCTCGTAGGCGCCTATTTGTTTTGCCTACATAGAACAAACAACAACCATTACATAATGCAAGATAGACTAGATCATTGGAAATACAGTCAGCTGAGGGCATATGTGAAAACTCCCTGTTATTGTTGGGATGTATGAAGGACCCAGACATGTCAATATACATACAATAGGAGCAGTTGTTACATCCCCTCATCCCGTAACCAGATGTAGTCCTATTTAGTTGGTTGGTTGATTTGGGATAACATAACTTATGTTTTAATGATTTCTTGTTCTTGTATCCAAAGGATGGTTTATCACCAACAGTCCTATGTATGTCCTGATCTGTGTGTAATAATGTCTAGTGTTTTTAAATAATGTATCTAATTTTCTTGTCAAAACTAGAGTATGTTAACCCAAAGAGGATCGTACTTCCTTGGTCTTTCCTATTATATTTGGATGTGATGTCATCACATCCAAGTGGTGTCGAAAGGTATGGTCTCCCAGTATTTACCCTATCAGCATCATATATTCTATCAATCTCTTTGGCATCATAGCCCCTAGAGATAAAAATCAGTCTTCATTTTCAAGAGCCCTCTTTCAAAGTCCTCATTCCTATTGTGCAATTGGCTAGTACGCAGGCCTTGGCCTTTTAATGTGTTTTTAAAAATATGTCATGGATGCATACTCTTTCGATGTACATAGGTGGGCCTATAACATTCTTTCCTGTATAAGTGAGTTAAAAAGTGCCATCTGCATTCATATGCAGTGTGATGTCTAAAAAAATTAATGGATGTATTAGAAAATATATGAGAAAATTTAAGGAATATGGGGCTTGAGTTCAACGTTTTACTGTAGTAATTCAGTGGGGGAACCCTTCCAAAAAAGGAAGAGGCCATCGACAAAACAACGATAAAATAATACATTTTGCTGATGTAAATCAAATTTATACATAATGTCCTCTTCCCAAGCTACCATGACTAAATTGGCATAGCCACTGGCACACGAGGTGCCCATGGCCACGCCAGAAGTCTGAAGGTAATAATGGTCATCAAATGTGAATACGTTGAATTCAAGAACCTTCTCCAATAATAAGCATAGAAAATCTATGTGGATTTCATCATATATACCACTCTTCAAAAGTACTCGCTTAACCATCTGTATTTCCTCCCTATTTGGTATGCATGTGAAATGAGATCTAGCCTGTCTTGCATTATGTAATGGCTGTTGTTCGTTCTATGCAGGTAAAACAAATAGGCACCTACGAGAGCGCATTTGTGACCACTTATACTGTGCACATAGGGGTATGAGCTATAGTGCACTGGCAAAACACATGATAAACACAGGCATTGAACATTCTTTTAGGTTTGTAGCACTAGAATTAATTTATGATAACATCAACAAGGGTGACCTTGTGAACAGAGCTTATCAGGCAGAACTTAAGTGGATTTTTTTTTATTACAAGCAGACTATTACCCTGGGTTGAATGACAGCATATCTATACAACTTACTTTAAGAGCAAGACCCTTGAAAAAAAAGTAAGCTATAAGTACATTTTCCAGCTACGTTAGTTTTATCAGATATATTTTATTTTATTTAGTATCTATGCATTTTTTACATATATATGTTCTCTGAGATGTTTATACTCACATCTATCTTGATTTTGCATCCCTTATATGGTTTTATGTGATATAGAGTGTTTGTAGCTTTAAACATATATTTGTGTAGTTACTATGGCAGCTAATAATACTGGATGCACTTTGTTCTGATTTGTTGATTGTGACTGTTTTTGCACTTTTAAGATTGTAGTTTTGAAATGCATTTTAGATCTGATGAAGCTTACTGTGAAAGCGCTTATCTGTATTTTATTCTGTCATTAAAACCTGTGTTTTACATCTGCTGTGGACTACTTGGAAACATTTTGCTCTGTGAAAATTTGACAATAAGAGGATATAGAGTAGAGTTTGGAGGTAGATATGATTGCCTAACAAAAGGCATAGTCTATGCAGCTTTATGCCAAGTATGCAAAGCATACTATGCAGGCAAAACGGAATGCTCACTAAAGGAACTAATATATGAGCACTGTTATGAGACAAAGAAAAGGAAAGCTAATAATGCATTATTTAAACATATAATGGTTAATGACAAGCACTGATTTAAATTTATTTTAGAGAAAGTGCAAAAAAAATGAGAGGGGCGGACCTTGTGCAGTCGTTCTTGAAAAGAAAGAATTCTATTGGCAGCTGGTCTTAAATACGACCAATTACCCAGGGTTGAATGAACACATCTCAATTGCTAGTATACTTAGACTAAAAGCTTTGCAAAGATAACTTTTTAACTATTTTATGTCCATTACAAAAGTTGTTATGATTGTAATGTATTAGAAATGTTGTGGTTTACTGTAAAATGTTTTAAAAAAATGTGTTTTTAAATGGAGTTGAACAGAGAGGGGTGTGTGTTATGAACGAAGATGTTTTATTGGTTTTTAAGTCAAGCATATGCAATTGTATTGGAGTATTGTAATCTGGTGCTTTTAAAAAAAGAGTTTACCTGAGGAAGTCTTGTTGTAATACAGGACAAAAGCACTTATCATTATTATTTAATTGTTCTATGTTATTTTGGAATTATTAAAGTATGTCTTGCTTTGCGACAAGTGCTTCAGAGTCCTTTTTTGCAGTTTGCTTAGTCTGGATGTAGTTGATGGCAGGAAGCAACATTTGTCCAGTGTTATTTTGTTATAGGGAAAGCAACGAAGGACAACTTAAAACATGCTTTTTTCCCCCTGTGGTGCTGATGATCATTTAATATGCATTTGCCGTAAAAATTATGCCTACATTGTGGAGAAACTGGACATCCATAAAGACTGCAAAGCGACTTGCAGAAAATATAGATAAGGGGGACAATTTTGGTTCAGCTGTGAATTGCTGTGTGAATATTTTCCATGTGTTTTTGCACTTTTACCACTTCTTTTTTCATTAAACTGCAGCTTAGCTTAAATAGCTGATATTGTGCATTTCTTAATCACAATAGCTGTTTATATAGCTAATAGATCCTCCATTTTGTCACACCAAGTGTTCCCCTTTGTAAATTTGTTAGATAACAGCTGCGTCTAGTTACTAAAAGTGTTTATCCTGTGACTTTCCACCATTTCCTATTTTTACAACTTATCCTTATATTAAAGTACAGTTTACAGTTTGTTTTCCAGTCTGAGTGTAAACTTGCTCAGAGCAGTAGTGGTTATTCAATGGCAGGGAGTGATCTGTTGCTGTTTCTGAGGGGAGACATTATTGGCTGGAGTTCTAGCTACTTTCTTATTGGTTCTTTCCCTTTTCCATGGAACTTAACAGCACTGCATAAAGTTGTACTTGACAGATACAGGAGTTTTCACTTTTGAATTTTCTCTTAGGATCCTTGGTTAAATTCTATTCCTAGTTATAGCTATATAAACTGCAGAATTAAGCAATGTTACATCACTGCATGCCAAAGGCAATCCTGTAGCCAGTCTAGACTAATTATTTACTATCTACCTAGTGTTGGTCCTCAAGCCAAATTTTCTCTAGCCACCTCTATTGGTTTACCCCAAATCACTACCTTAACTGTGAGCCAAAGAGCTCATTCTCAATAGTTGAGTGATGAAGCTCTGTTTTTTTGTTAAGAGGTACATTGCTCTCCATGTGAAGACTTAAATTGTTCTTTCTGGTAGAGAGCACTCCAGTAAATCAACTCCAAACCTCTTAGGCACTATTCCCCCTTTGGTCTATAATAGTAAGCATCTAGAACCATGGATTTGCACTTTCCAACTGCCTCTGTAGCCAGCTTGGTTGGAACAGGCATCCTGAGACAATATTGCAGTTGTCTCATGTTTAATGACAACCACAACAAACAGCAAATGTTCACAGTGTATGAGAGATGTAGTTATATAATGTTACTGAAGGCAAAGCTGTCACATGAACCCACTACATATAACAACCAGATTGTCACTGCCATACAACACAACACTGAACCAATCACACATAGTTCAGACTAAAGGCATAGACCTACATATACTGAGGCTCTTAAATGTAAACTACCTAAACCACAATGGCTTCCTAATGTAACCTAAGAAAAAAGTACCCTCAGCAACATCACAAATACAAAACACAAACTGCACCTACCATGAAGCATACATCTAAGACTCACTTTATTCTGTTGAAAAGCCCATAAGACAAACATCCACACAGTCCAATATCCCAGTCATGGGCAACTCCATAGTGAGACACAAAAATGCACCACTCACCAGTCTCAAGGAGAAGGTCATGATCAGTTACTTATCAAGCGCCAGGATTCACCACATCAAGCATACACTCAGGTCCCTGCACCACAAATACTCATATGACATGGTCAAAGTGCACATGGGTGCAAATGACTTGAGATGTACCTCATTAGAACATATGATGATGGGCATGATAGAACTTAGATATGACCGTACCCTTGAGCAGCATTCTACCATCCCCAAGAATCATCTTCTTCTTCTTTCAGCTGCTCCCATTAGGGGTCGCCACAGCAGATCAACTGTTTCCATTTCATCCTGTCCTCTGCATCTTACTCTGTCACATCAACCACCTGCATGTCCACTCTCACCACATCCATAAGCCTTATCTTAGGCCTCCCTCTTTTCCTGTTACCTGGCAGCTTCATCCTTAGCATCTTCTTCCCAATATACTCTGCATCCCTCCTCGGCACATGTCCAAACCAATGTAATCTTGCCTCTCTGGCTTTGTCTCCAAACCTTCCAACCTGGGCTGACCCTCTAATATACTTATTCCTAATCCTGTCCATCTTCGTCACACCCAGTGCAAATCTTAACATCTTCACCTCTGCCACGTCAAGCTCTGACTCCTGCCTTTTTGTCAATGCCAGTGTCTCCAACCCATATAACATAGCTGGTCTCACTACCCTCTTGTAGACCTTCCCTTTCACTCTTACTGGTACTCGTCTGTCACAAATCACTCCTGACACTCTTCTCCACGCACTCCATTCTGCCTGTACTCTCTTCTTCACCTCTCTTCTACACTCACCACTACTCTGAACTGTTGATCCCAAGTACTTAAACTCATCCACCTTCTCCACCTCTACTCCCTGCATCCTCACCATTTCTCTATCCTCCCGCTCATTCACACACATATATTCTGTCTTAGTCCTGCTGACCTTCATTCCTCTTCTCTCTAGAGCATATCTCCACCTCTCCAGGGTCTCCTCCACCTGTTCGCTACTCTCACTACAGATCACAATGTCATCTGCAAACATCATAGTCCATGGGGACTCCTGTCTGATCTCATTTGTCAATCTGTCCATCATCATTGCAAATAAGAAAGGGCTCAGAGCTGATCCTTGATGTAATCCCACCTCCACCTTAAACGCATCTGTCACTCCCACCGCAGACCTCACCGCTGTCACACTACCTTCGTACATATCCTGTACCACTCTTACATACTTCTCTGACACTGCCGCCTTCCTCATACAATACCACAACTCCTCTCTAGGCACCCTGTCATATCCTTTCTCTAAATCCACAAAGATACAATGCAATTCCTTCTGACCTTTTCTGTACTTCTCTATCAACACTCGCAGAGCAAACATCGCATCTGCAGTGCTCTTTCCTGGCATGAAACCATACTGCTGATCACTAATCATCACCTCCTTTCTTATCTTAGCTTCCACTATTCTTTCCCATAACTTCATGCTGTGACTGATCAGTTTAATCCTTCTGTAGTTACTACAGCTCTGCACATCACCCTTATTCTTAAAAATCGGTACCAAAACACTTTTTCTCCATTCCTCAGGCATTCTCTCACTTTCCAAGATTTCATTAAACAATCTAGTTAAAAACTCCACTGCCATTTCACATAAACACTTCCATGCTTCCACAGGTATGTTATCTGGACCAACAGCCTTTCTGTTCTTCATCCACTTCATAGCTATCCTTACTTCCTCCTTGTTAATCCACTGCACTTCATGATTGCTATCCGCGCATCATCCAGCCTTCTCTCCCTCTCATTCTCTTCATTCATCAACCCCTCAAAGTACTCTTTCCATCTGATCAACACCAAGAACGATGTTACATTATCAACAAAAGACTAGTGACTTCAACAGTTGGCTTAGCTTCTGGTGTCACTCAAAGGGTGGTACAATATATATTTTTACCTGAGAGGAGATGTGAAACGCTCCTAACTGCTTTGCCAGGGCCTGTTCCCCCAAGGCTGTGATATATAGGCTAAATACTTGTCTACCCCCATAGTACCTATTTTAGTCAATGTCAGTCTTCTAAAGCTTCTAGCATAATAGAACAGAATCTGGATAATATAAAGGTATTGCTGCTCAATGCTAGGAGCCTTAAGAAAAAACTCTACCCCTTACAGGCACTTATTGATGTATGTATCATCACAGAGAGACCTTGGAATACAGGTAGATAACTCTTTCCTTTCTTCACCATGTAGCAACAGTGGTCAAGAAATCCTAACTCACACAGCTGAAAACAAAGAGTATTGCCCCTAATTCCAAAGAAGTCCCTACCTCACTGTATTCTGCACTGATAAGGTCCCTAGATCCAAAGAAGCCCCTGACTCTCTATATTCTGTACTGATCAGAACCATTGAATGCAATGTCCTCTTTGGGATGTCTCTTACTAAACCTATCAAACATTTGAGAGACCCCAAAGGTTCCTGACAAAAAAATCATGTATTTAAAGGACCTGAGTTATCAAAAGAGGCTGGAGGCCTTGTCCCTGTATTTGGGGTCTTATAGCCTCCTTAGGGGTGAACTGTGCCTGACTTCCAGGACATTAGAGATCTGGCAGTCCAAGACCTCTTATTTCTCCACAAATCAAACAGTCCAGTTAACACTACAACCAGAGATCTGAACCTGCTTTTGCAAATAAACAAATCACAGTGGATAGACTTTCTCACTCAACAATTACTGCTTCTCTAGAACAACTTCCTCTCCACATCAGATAATGTGACAGACTATCTTCCTTTAAGAAGGAAGTACACAATTTGATGGATATACATAAATTCACCCCAGTATTCCTAGCTTATCAATCCTTGAAAAGGGAGGTGAGATTAAAGGGTGAGTACTGGCAGGACATAAAGGGCAACATGGCCCAGTTGTTTTTTACATTCTATGATTCTATACTCAAAGAGGTGATTGGCTGTATTGTGAAAGAGGGAAGTGAGCATATAGTAGTTGGCTGTGTTGTGGTAAAAGCATTTGATAGTCTTGAACATGGTAGTGCGTTGGAAATTATTTAAGCATCTGAACTGGAGGAGATTGAAAATTTGTTGCATTTAATGTATAGGAATATGTGAAATAAAGTTTACTATTGAAACCTTGAAACTGCATAGGTCGAACGGTCACATGGTTGACCTGAAATCCTGAATCTGGAACAGCGAAATTGCGGCCAAGTCAAAACTGAATATATTGACATCCATAGTTTGATGTATTTTACATAGCAGGTGGTGACATCAGTCACCCATACTATGCACTTTCACATACCATGACATTCCATAGTCAACAGCATGTGTATTTTACTGTTTTGCAGGGGGGCAAGTTCTCCTGCATGCAAACACCCCTGCAAATTATATATACCGACTCCGAGATCGCATTACAGTGAAGAAATGGGCTAATTCCCTGTTCCATACTGAACCGCAATCTCAGTGCACAATGCCGAACTCAGGTACTCGAACTACACTACCCATTCACTGTAGTGTAGTTAATGTATTTTAAATTGGCATTCTGCCCATTAGAAAACTGCTTTATGACTGCATACCAGTCGGCAGAAGTGACTTTGAGTATTCAATAGTAAACCGTGAAATAATATAATGATTAATGGATAGACTGGTGAGCAGGTTTGTATTAAGAAGAGAGTGAAATAAGGGTGCATCATGAGTGAACATTTTTTACCATTAGTTATGAATATGATCATATTAAGATGCAAGGAGAAAGACAAGATGGTGGACTGGAAAATGAGAGATAGTGTGAAAATTCCAGTATTTATGGCATATGTTGATGATTTAGTTAAACTTGCTAAGAATATAGTGTGGGTTAAGGAAATTACTTACATAACTGAGAAAGAGTTAAAGTAAAGTAGGATTAGTACTGAACAAAGATAAAATAAAGGATTTGGGGATGCTGTTAAAATTGGGGGGGGGGCTATATTTCTCAGAGTTTGACATAAATACAATGGGGATTAAATCTGGGTATAGAGAGGTAATAGATGGACAATGGAAGAAAGTATTACGATGAATGTGGAGAATAGGAAATGTGTTTGGAGCGTTCCAACTGGCATTTGTAGAAAAAAATGTATTTGATACATATGCATTTGTTGGGGACTTGGTATACACAGGAGGGGTTTGTGTTCCCAAGCTGCCTAGAAAAAATATATTGGAATTTTTTTTGTGGGGGGGTCATTTGGAGTTCAAGGATGAACTCCATTAAAAATTGGGTGCTGTATTGTAACAAAGAAGGTGGAGAGATAGGGTTAATAAATCCTATTATATAGCTATCCTCAAGTAATTTATAATGGATACTGTGTAGCATGGCAAAGAAGGGCAAAAATATAGAAGGAAAAAGGATGTGAGAGAAAAAGAAATAATTTTGGATGGAAGAGAGCAGAGTGAAAAGTTAAAGAGTATAGTTGTTGTTGTTTGCCTTTTGGCTTTTCCCGGTTAGGGGTCGCCACAGCGGAACTCCAGTCTGCTAATGATTGGCAGTTGGTTTTTATGGTGTTGAGTTGCCAGCCCAACGCCCAACCTTCAATGAAGGCACGCCCATTCAACGCATGTCTTTCGAATTCCCACTTGACCGTGGGGAGGACATGCAGACTCCACACAGAAGGCACTCCCAACCCAAGCCGAGAATCGAATGGGAGAACCTCTTGCTGTGAGGCAACAACGCTACCACTGACAAAATTAAAACTTAGCAGATTTGGGTAGAGGGTGCAAATAAAAGGAAGATAGCATGTTATGAGGAAAATATGAAGAGAATTTACTATCCAAAGCCGTGGGTGCAAAAATGGCATTTTAAAAGGTAATAAAAATAAGATAAGCTAGATTTAGAAAGGTTAATGAAATGGAAGATTTTATATGGAGACTAATGTTGTAAAATTACTGGTCAAGGGACAGATGAACTATGGGCAGATGAGAGAATGGTTATGTCAAATATGCAAGAGAGAGAGAGGAGTCTACATTACTGAAATGCCATGGGGTTAATCAAGTATGGGAGAGGTTTAAAATGAATATCAGTTGAATTATTTCAAGACGTAGATTTGGAAATTATATGTGATGGTGTTTATGACAAAAAGAACAAAAGAAAGAAAGAAGAAAAAAAGTATAATGGATACAGTATTAATAATGGATGGATAATCTGGAATGTAATGTGAAGAATCGCTGTATAATAAAATGTGGGATTGTGAAATTATTGTGACAAGAATTAAGAAATCGTTGCGGAGCAAGGGGGAGGTGAAATGTGGAATGTTTAAGGAATATGCATGAAATTTACTTATTGTTCTGTAACTGAAAGTTATTTTGTTATATTTTTGTGCTATGTAAAGTGAAAAGTGTATACAGGAAAGTGAATGATACATAAAAATACAAAGCCTCTACTATTTTCAGTAAGTGTCATTATGGGATCTTTTGCATTCACCTGTGCTACATCCAGCTGAGGGAGATGAGACCTCCGTTTAATGTCTGTATTATGCATTTTGGTCCTCAGGCAGATGAGACTTCTATATGCATTTTGAAAATCTAGTTTAATCAGAAACTCATACTATATTTATTGCCAAATAGCAATGTGAACAGAAGAGCAGCATACAATCCATAATAATCATCAAGGTATAGAATTGCCAGTGTGGAAATCATAATATCACTTAGTTGTTGTGTCTTTCGGCTTTTCCCGGTTAGGGGTCGCCACAGCAGAACTCCGGTCCACTAGTGATTGGTAGTAGATTTTTACGTGCTGAGTTGCCAGCCCTAACACACAACCTTCAACAAAGGTACGCCCATTCATGCATGTCTCCACGCAGAAGACGCTCTAGCTGAGAGTCGAACTGGACAGCGTCTTACTGTGAGGCGACAGCGCTACCGCAGCACCACCTAGTGCTCATCTTAAAGCACAGTATGTTGACCAAAAAACAGACCAATGACAAGTCTTGGTCAAGTACTTGTAACATGTTATATCTTGGTAGAGCAGTGTAACACTGTCCAGATCTGACCAGCTGTCCAGCCACATATTCCTGCTGACATGCATCAAGTAAAACAGGCTTGAGCCTTATTTGTCAAAAAAATATTTTTAGGCATTAACGATCGCACCCATGTTTTTGACTACATTCTAAAGTACCTGTTATCTAGTTCCTTTATAGCTTGAAGATTCCTCTGACAAATTCCCCTTCAATCATTTTAACAGTGAGGGCAGTTATCACGGTTTGGCTAAGGGTAGTGAAAGTAAAAGCTCTCTGAATTTTGTAGCACCCAGCAAAAGATATGCTGTAGGATCATGCATAAAATGTAAACATTGCTGAGAGAGCTCTCCCTCAAACTCCTCAGGCATATCAGAATGATCGAATGTTGTCTATTTTTGTCCGCTTCATCTATGGGTTGTCAGGTCCGAAGCTCTTCAGTTCCATGGTTCTGACTCCTCCTCTACCCATAATTCCATGAACTCTACCCTACTGCTTCAGATCTTGATTGCTGCCTGAATTGTTTGGTAGTGCTTTCAATGGCAGTTTCTCAAATTTTTATCCTTTGTGGAAGATCTTTGTAGCTCCTCCCTTACTGGGAGAGAATCTTCTGTCTCTCTAGTGTCTTCATTTTATTAGTAATAACAGTTTTAGTATACAGTTTAGCTGTGTTTTTCTTGTGTGTTATTCGGATATGTATAGATATACTTGTAGGTTAGATTTTAGGATTGTTAAATACTGTGACTTTCATCTACAGTTAAGATTGGTTCATTTATTTGTGTGCTTTTGCTAATTGTTGTTTGGATTCTTTACTGTTTATATATTAGGCTTAGATAGTTATATAGCTCTTTAAGCCACCCATTACTGACTTGTGTGCGTTTGCTATTTCTCCATGGGTGACAGGGTTTCAAAAAGTGCATGGAGTATGAGCATAAGCTACACCCCAGGACCCACACTCCCTTTGAGTTTATTGTTTAGGTGCTGCTCATCTTTACACTTCATGTCAGACTTTTGCTTCCTTTAGTGCTCAAGCCTTACAGACCAGACAGGGAAAGCTTATAATGAAGGAATTTCTTCCTCTCCAGGCAGGGTCTTCCATCCCTTCCTCATCCTCCTCTGCAACTTCTCCATGAGCCAAGGACAAGATATCCAGGGGAAAGGTAGATAAAGATGAAGACAAAGAGGCAAAACAGGACAAGACCAAGGAAAAATCTAAAGTGAGAGAGTTAAAAATTGCACTTTGAGGAGTGAAATAAGCAAGCTCCAAATCCATCTTTGACTTTGGGATCAGATCCCAAGGTAATGAGACTCTCTTTGCTAACAGTCTTTCAGCATTGTACTTATCCTGCTCAGTCAGGGTTTTCACCGGATCCAGTCAGCCCCAGTCTACATTCTTTAATACTTCAAGAGAGGAGATTTTCTAGACCACCAGGTGACATCATCTTCCCAGTCGCACCAGTTTCTAACCAATGTTAATAACAGAGGTCTGATATTAGTGACTGTCATTTTTGTTTAGCAAGCTTTCATTGGGAACCATGCCGACTGCTTATTTTAAGGCCCAGACAATAAACTTCTACAATTCTTCCATCATTACTGACAACGAAGAATATGCTGCAAAATATCAGAAGCTAAATGGGACAGAATTTGCTCTAAACTAATTTATAACAAAATCTGGCATTTTGGCCTTTGGCAGTTTGTGATAACATCATTGGCATATTATGCATATTCAATACATGTTTTTAAAAATAATTATAATGGAAGAAAAAATATTCCTTCTGAAATTAAATATGCAGGTGTTTTTTAGCCCATGCAGATTCCAGTGCTGCCACTTTTAAACTGCTGAGCAAAATAGTTACGTAACTGACAGAAACTCTGTTGAGGAGTAATCCTCTGCAAGTAATTTATTGATTAAAAGTATATAAATAGTGAGGGAAACCTTATTAAAGCATCTGAAAGTTTTCCTTAGCTTGCATTTTTTTTGTTTTTCTGTTTTTTTCAGTGTATTTCTTAGCAAATCATATGCTTTTTCTTCTTCATACCAGCAATCTTAAATGAGTAAACTAAGAAATTTTTTGGAGAGAACATTAAGAACATGGCAGAATTCCAAATTAGCTACTATTCCATGAATGTCATAGACAAACAATCAGCCATTGCAAAGCAGGGCATTATATAAATTAAGTGATGCTCAAGCCTAGTATTTTGGTAGTACTCCAGAACCCGTTGCATAATTCATGGCTATCCCAGTCCTTTCACAATGAATCAGTGCTTCATGTATTTTTACAAAATTTGATGCACGTAGAATTTTTGACGATACACTTAAACATGGTCTGTGATTTCTTTGTGCATTTAATTGCTGCTCTGTTCACAGTTCTAGAGATGTTCTTGATATCTGTCAGTACTTACTCACTCTTTTCCCTTTCAGCTATAAAGAAAAACACCATCTTTAAGCCTTTTTGATGCCACAAAAATCCTGCCTAATTCAAGCTTACCGCTGCAATAAGTAAAGTATGTGTTCTGAAGGGCTCCCTATTGAAATGTTGTCACTTGAAATGTCAAGTACCAAAATGCTGAAAAAAAAGACCAAAAACCCGGAGAAGAATATATCTCGAAAATCGGTCTTCTCTTTAAAACTTCTTTTTGGAGGGTGGGGCACGTCCCCCTGTACACCCTCCAAACTCATATATACCAACTCTGCGATTACCATATGTCAGAAAAAAGGGAACATTCTGAGAAATGGCATCTCAAATTTGGTATATACATGTTCAATTTTTTAGCCATTCAGTCTCCACGCTTCAGGACTCGCTCACATGTCCCTCTGTTTGAAATGGTTACTGTTCTGAAGCAGTCTTAACTCATTCACTCCAATGGAGCTCTGGATGATTGTACTTTACCATACAATGATTTCATCCTGAGCTTTATGACAAAAACATCTTATGTCCTCACATTTCAAACAAATGTTCATGTCTCTGGAGCCATAAGGGTTATTATCTTTCTTGCTGTAGCATAGACTAGATCCAGGCCTGCTGAATCTAGCTTTGTTTGTATAACTTGAGCACTAATCCAGGCATTCTTTAAAGTATTCAATTGTATTTATTACTGCTTGGTAGTAACTTGATTAAAGTGTAGCTATCATTCTAAGTCTTTTGGATTAAGCACTTGGGCTTCAGACCAGTTGTTTTACATTAGGAAGGTTTGTGGCCTGCACTGTGGTGGCAGGACAGGTAGCTTACATCCTTCTAAGTTGGGAACTGCTGATTGAGGGCTCAGTGTCTGTTATTCTAAAATTGTATTAATTCTGGTTTAAGCACTTGGGCTTCAGGCCAGTTGTTTTACATTAAGAAGGTTTGTGGTCTGCACTGTAGTGGCAGAACAGGTAGCTTACATCCTTCTAAGTTGGGAACTGCTGATTGAGGGCTCAGTGTCTGTTATTCTAAAAGTGTATTAATTCTGGTTTAAGCAATTGGGCTTCAGGCCAGTTATTTTACTTTAAAAGGGTTCATGGTCTGCACTCTTGTGGGAGGAGAGGCTGGACTCTGCCCTTCTGAGCTGGGAATTTCTGGTTAAAGGCTTATAGTGCCTGCATATTTGAACTGCTTCTTACTGAAATTGGTACACCTTGTTTGCTGTAGCATAGACTAGATCCAGGCCTGCTGAATCTAGCTTTGTTTGTATAACTTGAGCACTAATCCAGGCATTCTTTAAAGTATTCAATTGTATCTATTACTGCTTAGTAGTAACTTGATTAAAGTGTAGCTATCATTCTAAGTCTTTTGGATTAAGCACTTGGGCTTCAGACCAGTTGTTTTATATTAAGAAGGTTTGTGGCCTGCACTGTGGTGACAGGACAGGTAGCTTACATCCTTCGCTAGGGACGGCTTGCACCTGTCTCCCCTGGGCTTTCGGATATTGGCAAAGGCTCTTGCTACCCCCATAGTGCCTTTTTTAGGCAAGGCTCAAAAGACAAACCCACCTCCATAGTTATCACAAGGGATAAGAAACTAAGAGTAATGCTACTCAACGCCAGAAGTCTAAACCTCAAGATGCACCCACTCGAAACTCTCCTTAGCATGGAGAACATCGATATGTGTGCAGTAACAGAAACCTGGTTCAAGGCTCCCGAGAGCACCCCAGCACTACCAGGTTATACATCATACCATGCTTTTCGGCCCCAAAACTTGGACCGAACCACAAAAGGAGGGGGAGTATCAATATTCGTCAAAGATACCCACACCTCCAGGTTGGTGGCACAGCACGAAGCATCAAAGACTATCAATGTGCAACTAACAGTGGGTAAAACTGCCTTCCAGTTTATAGCCTGCTACAGACCACCCTCCCAAACCCAGGAACCCCACTTGGCCTTCCTGAAAACACTGGAAAATATGAAGGTCTCTCCAAACATCATTATATTGGGCGACTTCAACTACCCAAACATAGACTGGGAGCATTACTGTAGCTCCAACACCCTAGCCCAAAGGTTCCTAGAATTTATAAACTCAAATGCTATGGAACAACTTGTTACCACTCCCACAAGAGGGGAAAACATACTGGACCTGATCATCACCAACATGGGGACTCTATGCTCCAGCAGACAATCCAAAAGGAAAAAACACTTTAATGACAAAACACAGCAGAGCTTTCGGACATAATCCTTCTTCAATACTACAAACTTATAAAATTTCTTTCATCTTATATACAGGCCCAAAGTAGTCATGTGGTTAGCAGCCCAAAAATCACATGACCATAAGTCTCATAAACCTCAGCACTGAAATAAATAGGACATGCTGGAGGGACAGATTCATAACCCAGAGGCTCCCTTCACTCTGGAATAAAATCCCAGTCCAGGTTAGGCAGAGTCCCACATTGACTGTCTTCAAGAGGAATCTTGATGAGTGGATGGGAGATCGTAGGTTTATCCCGGGTATCACTTCTGTGTCACTGTTAGACAGAGGCACAGTATACTAACCTCGAAAAAGGGCATAGCAAAATTAATTTAAAATGGGTGGCGAAAGCCAAACACACTCTGGCTAGGCTTATAAATGCCCTAGGGCAGATAGCCTAGTATGAACCTATAAAGAAATGTACATGGCAAACTCTTCAACACAAACAAATTTTACAGTGCTAGTGTTCATTATATTACAGGTATTATACTAGATTTTATAAGTCACAGTAAATATTAAGTTTGCATTTTTTTGTGAACATCTTACAATATCTCAGTAATCACTCAAGTTACACACATATTGTCAGCACTGTTTTGTTTCTCCATCTGTGAGCTTTCATATCAGGCTATGCAGTTTTATCTGTATTACTTAGTTGTTGAGGTATTTAGAAAGCTATGAAAATTATAACAACATAAATAAATAACTAGTACATAAACAGCAATTATTATATTTGTAGTGGCACTAGGCAGGATACATATATCAGTGCAGTTTCATTGTGTTGCCCACTATGTAAGCTTTAAAATTAAATCTTTCAAAACCTTGTATGTAGCAGTGTTGGAATTATTAGTGCAAATATGAATGGGCTATATTAGGTTCCTAGAGGTGTCAGTAGGATGTAACTACAGAAATACATAGAGGAGCCATATGGCTGTTCCCTACACTTCTCCTATGCAAAATCCTGGAGTGCTGATTTTGGAGTGGAAGACAGCAATATATGACCAACACTTTGTTGAACCCCTGTTGGAAACCCAAAGCAATCCAAAGAACAAAACAACTCCAGATATGGAAACACTGGCAGATTTCAACAATTTATTCCATAAAATGCATAAAATGAAATAAAGGAACACAAAGCTTTCAGGCAAAAGCCCTTACACACTGAAGAAGGGCTTTTGCCTGAAAGCTTTGTGTTCCTTTATTGTGTTTTATGCATTTTAAGGCTTTTACTTGAAAGCTTTGCATTCCTTTATGGGGTTTTATGAGTTTTATGGACTAAATAGTTGAAATCTGCCAGTGTTTCCATATCTGGAGTTTTTTTTTCTTTGGAGTAGAAGGATCAGACAGATTTGTGTTTTTATGACTATTTACCTCGTTTTAAGATCACACTGTCGTGGGGTAATTTTCCAGCAGTTTCAAGTGTGGAGCAGTTCCACCGCTGGTCCCGAAGCTGATGCTGGCACTCGTGGATAGCAATCTGGATTCCTTGAAGTGCAGAAGCTGTGACGTCAGGACTGCGGACACAGAGGCCAAGCTGGCGTTTGCTGAGACCTGGGAGTGTCAGGCAGACTGTATTTGGGGTCAGGACTGGATCACTTGGTAGCTTTAATCCCAAAATGTCATTGCACACAACTCTGCAATTGAAATGGTAGAGATGTATCAAACACTGAAAAACAACTAACAATCTTATTATGTTGTCATCAACCACTACCTACTACCTGCAAATTTTCTTAATTGTATAGCTTGGGATGGAATTATCTACAAGGCTCCATCACCCAAAATGTTTGTATCACTACCTGTAAATAGCTAGTAGAGTTGAAATATTTTGTGCAGTTGCTGTGATTCTATACAGAATTCCTTCAGAATAATTAATGATGGTACTAGACAAGCAGTACAGATAGAGTAAACTGAGAAGTTGAAGGAGCAACTCTTTATTTTCTTCCAGTAGATAGCCAGTGAGCAAGTACATATGTGTTTTGAACAGGAGAAATTCTGAGTAGTTCATCCTCTGTCCTCAATGTCTCCTTATCTATTTTAAACAAAACCTGATATCCACAGTAAGTGGTGTCCAGCAGGGATCTTGAAGAAAAAATGCCACAGTACACCGCTGTCAGACTGTGCTCTCATTTTGATACTCTATTTGTGCTATGATCAATAAAACAGTGAGACCACAGGCCACAGGATCTCCACTGGGGTATATCAAGAGTGTAGTAGGCTTCCTGCCATGCTTACATGGAGTAGCACGTGGAGCTTGCTCAAGGGGTATTATGGAAATCTTAATTCTTAATGAAAGTAACTAGCTGCAGAAATTGTGATGAGGTAGAGACAGCATTCAGCATTCTCTGTACAGCAGCAATTCTTGTGTAGCATTTTTTTATTTATGCATTTGTTTACATACTTGTACAGATATGAGGTTGAAAACTGTCCACTGACCATGTACCTCCTGTCATGTTTTAGCACAGACTTGAAAGTGTTACTTTGCAGAAAATTACAAGTTAGTCAAGTACAGTTATTTTCCATCAGATATAATTTGTAGGAGTTAACAAATATGCCGTAGAGGTCTCCACTCATTCGGCAATGCAGACACACTACACCTTCATACTTTCTATGGTAATCAAAAATACTGTGGTGTTCTGTTGATATGCACTATCAAGAAAACATTTGTTAGAAAGCAGGAGAAAAGTAGGAATAACTATATCCATTCTACATACACACATGCGTGCACACACATATATTTATTTATATACTCTTTGTTTGCATATGTATGTATACATACATTTATTTATATTACCATACACACACATTTATTTTATTACCATATATGTGTATATAATATCTAATGACACACTACAGATGACCAAAGGAGTATATGGCAATGATTTACTAAATCTTCATTACCAAATCCTTTGTTTAATGAAAGCTGAGTGACTGGACTGGGGGGTACCTCCTGTATCCCCTGCATCACAAAGTGAATATAACCATCTCCATCTCCAAGTTTATAGCATGCATTATGTTTTCATCAAATTTTTACTTCGGCAGAAGCATGAGAGGGTTTCATTTTTATGGCAATTTTACTTCTGTTGTTAAACATGCTCCATATGCATACATGCATACACACACACACACACACACACACACACACACACACACACACACACACACACACACACACACACACACACACACACACACACACACACACACACGCACACACACACACGCACACGTACACACGTGTTCTCAGTAACACAGAAACATGAGTGTTCACTAACAGTTCTTAAGCAGTCAACCCAGTGTGCGTTATTGCATTTATGAAATTTCATTTTTTCTTGTTCCATCATTTTGTGAAGACATTAGTGTTAGCCATAGGGTTCAGACTCATATTTAACGTGCTCTGAGATTCCTGTTGTACAATTGTCCAGGCAGTTCCTTCTAGATCGCGCATGCTTTTACGTTTATTGTATCTCCCTGTAGGTCTTTTACTGCTTCCTTCTCTCATGCTCTTGATCTTGTAGCTGTACTGAGTTATTTGTACAATGAGTTTGCATTCCCTCTAGTGTTGCTTTAGCAGCAATTTCCTTTTTTTGGGGGGGTGCTTAATAATGGTTTCCCTCTTAAAATATCTTGCATCTTACTCAGAACTTGCATCTACAACATTCATAGCATTGACACTGTTAAGATATTGACCTCTCTGTGCATGCACAGACTAACTGACTCCTGCTGGCGAGAACAAGTGTGGTATTCCTCCCACCTCATCCACAGCCACCTTACCCTGCCCATATTTACTTAAATAAGAATGCAACCACTCTCTCATTCCCTAGTATCCAATACAAATGATTTCCTTACTAAAGTCATAAAAGCCAGTAAATTTTTAATTCTGCATCCATATAACTATCTAGGCAAAATCAAACTGTCTACATCATCATAAAGCACTATGGTTACTAAAGTTGTCTGTCCCACACAATGTAACAGTGTTCTACACATGAATAAAGTAACATCACACCATTCAGCTGATCAGCATTCAACAAATCCCTGGTTCTTTTCTATTTAAATGATCAGTGTCATCTATCTACCTACATTCACTTGACTGAAACCTCTCCCACCATAACTATATCAATTCTTGCTGCAAGATTTATAAATTCAACAAATATAATCAAAAAAGGACATTCATACCATCTCACATGTACTATATAAAAACTTACTTTCTTTTATCTTTGACATAAAATCCTTTATAGTACATACATACTGTAACTGTTTGCGAAACAAAAACAAGAAGAACAAAAATTACAGCATTAATAAGAACGCATACCTAACATTTTCAAAATAATTGATTTCTTTCCATCTAGCGAAAGCTAACCCCTTTCACTCACCTGTATCTACAACCTCCATCACAATAGCTCTTTCACATTTCCCACGTTGTGCCTTCATTCACAAAACTACAGAAACATTGCTTTAAACAGTCATAACACCAATCTATTTTTTTCTTCCTTTTGCTAACTACAGTTCTACAGCTTTCTGATACTTTGTGTTCATAATAGTTCCTTACGTTTATGCTCTATGATTTGCATTTTCCTACTGCAGTATTCTGAAAGCAACACTTCAGATATGAAATGGTTCTCATTCCTGCTACACCTTTCTGCTTCTGTTACTACCACACTGCCCGTATAAATCTAATAACTGTTTTCATCTCATGCATATTATTCTAACAAAGTTCACACCAAATCCCTCATACTCATGTAACACAGAACCAAATTCACCTTTATATTTGAGATACACACTATTTCCTCTCCTTTACTTTATCAAACACTCCATGCAAATACATCCATTTTCTTCTTACCTGACAACTTCAAAGCAAGGTCCTTAAAGCTACATAAATTAAGGTTTATTGAGACCTACCACAATTATTCTGATCCTGCTAATTAGAATCAACATTGAGCCCAGTCCTGGGCCTATTAAAGAAAAAAAGTTTTCTCACCCCAACCATCCCTACCTCTTTTTCTTTCTAAATGATGGGAGTATAATGCATACATTGGATCAGACTTTTGCTTTCTTAGACACTTAATCACAGGACATAGTAGATGTAATAGAATCCTGGTTTAAGGATAATTCCAGTGTACGCCATTTATTTCTTGGATATAACTATACATTTTGGTGCCAAAGCTGGCAAAAGTGGAAGGAGGCAAACTAATGCACTATAAAACACAAAACTATAAGTCACATTGGTGTCTTAGCTATCACTAGTTTCCACTTTACCAAATTTCAACTACCAAACAAAATTATTGCCACTGTATACAACTACAAGAACCTCTTACTTCTTGGTGACTTTAACCTTGACTTTCTCTGCATACAATCAAAAGATTTTAAAGAATTCCTAGCTGATCTTGGCCTTGTCCAACTAAACTTGGAACAGATATAACATCAAATGATAACAGGACACGGCTGACGCACATTACTGGACTTTTTAATTATTAATATTCCAGAAAGCATCACATCTATTACCACACCCCCTGCCTTAGTGGTCCTTACTCTTTTATTTTTAAATAGACAGACCTTCCCAGAGCAAATCCTCCAACTCTGGTCACATTTAGGAATAAATCAGAGAAAATCAATAATAATCTTAAATACCATCTTCCTTGCTAAACTTGGCAGATAATCATTTCTAAGAAGACCCTAAGTAGGTTGCTGAAACACTTTCCACATCACCTTAACATTCTGCAGAATAGACTCCTACAATTACTAGACTGTACAGACAAATAAAACCAATATATCACAAATAAACTAAATGTTCATGGTCTCAGAAAAGAGGTCTGGCACAATGTGAAAAGGTGGCCAAACCAAGATATACTTTCTACGTTTAGACTGCTATATGTGGCAGTCAAACTAGCAATCTGCAGCCATTAAAGCAAATGGTATTAAAAACATGTAGAATTCCTACTGTGGTAGCCCCAAATAATTCTGGAATACAGCTAACTGATTAACTGGCCACAAACAACATAAAAACACTTCATTACTTAATGTAGTTCAAATTACCCAATACTTATGCATCTTCTCAGACTTCCTAAAGGAATTCTCCAGCATTCCCATGACTGTAACTAGCACCTTCAACACCCTTTTTCCTCCTCCCCCCTCAGCTCTGTCAATAACCCACAATTGTACTTCAAATGTATTAAACTTAAGGACACTGAACTGCAACTAGACCAGATTCCATGTGATGCTTCTACAAATGTAGACAATCTACAGACCTGGATTATTAAAGACTGCCAAAATGTCATTACTGTCCTCCTTCAAGGGGGCCACAATGTATAATCACTTCTGGTTTGACATGAGAATATTCAAATCTCAGACATCTAAAACTGCGGGGTGTCACTAGTTAAACAAGAATACTTCCAAGGCCACAAAACACATAAAAATATTCTTTGCAGAGGAGCATGTCTCCTTGCACCTCGTTAAATGTGCCTGGATAGCCTGATACTATACAACAAGGATTCAGAATGAGCAGAGCTATGATGGGCAAAATTAATATTGTTTTACTTCACATCAGTCATCTTTCTCTTGTATTGCATTTATTTTATGCATACACTGGTACCTCACCTTGGTAAGCTATTATTTCTTTCTATGAATTTAGCACAGGACTGGAATAATTGCTAGGGCACCATTTCATGCAGACACATTATATTAATTAACTGATCATTTCAAAAAAACACAGCCAATTAATCTCAACAGTGAGTCCTTCAGAAACCATTGTATTAAATTTCATTATGCACATTGTATGTTTTCTCTCCAGCAGCTGTTTTACATTTCTCTCTTAAGTTAAGAGAGTTCATTGATGGGATAACTAAGGTACTAAATCAAGATGGAAGTGTTGATGTGCCTTATTTAGAATATAACAAGGTATTTAACACACTGCCCCACAAAACAATTATCACAGGAGGTGTACAGTCACGTGGGGGCCATGGCACTTGTCTAAGTAAACAATTAGCTACATAACAAATCACACAGAATACTGATAGATGGTGACTATCATTAGGAGAAGAGAGTTATCGGTGAGGTCCTGCAGAAGGCAGAACCAGGACCTCGCTAGCATGACTGGTGAAGCTCTGACAAGAGTGAAAGTGCTCATGTCTTGTTTTAACTTAATAAACTGTGATTTAAACAAGGAATACCAACTTTAATCCTTTTTTCTTATTTTAAATAAAAATGCAAAGTGATTTTTGACACCAATCTTTTATAAGAAGTTGTGACGATGATCTGTTTTAGTAATTTGTATGTCAATACCTAGAGTAATCATTCCTGTACAGCTAGTTTTCATGTGCAACTTTATTTTCCTGCATTTTGGTTTAATTGTATTTTTGTTTGTTCTTTCTGTGATGAGTACAATTTGAAAGTTGTCCTTCTTTGTATTCCCTGATTGCACATAAATCAGCAACAAGCTGTATTGTATGAGGGAACTTCTTTGTATATTCATTGGTACTTTCAGGTGACTGCATGTTTGTGTACATTTTTATTTCTAGTCCTGCTTTCTGTGCAACTTGTGGATCAGAATGTGCTGTTGTATCCGCGGACAGTATGAGTACCTGTTTAGAGATTGTGATCAACTTTCTGTGTACATGGCTTCCTATTTTTAGATTGTTAACATGCTTCTGTGTATCAGCCAGGCTTTACATTGTTGCTATAGGGAGCTGTGCTCTTTTTTCATGGTCTTGTAGACAGACTTCTTATTGTAATCAGTGTTAATTTACGACAGGCTCACTTATTATGTCCAGTCTGCCTACACATTTCTGGATGTCAGTTATCTTCTATTTTATAATTTGAGGTAAGCCACTTATGGCCAATATAAGCATTTTGAACAGTTAAAGCAGTTACTGCAGATTCAGAAATGTATAACTGCTTTATAACATGACACATTGTGGTAATCTGGAATTGGCATGTGTTTTGATTCATACTTAAGCCAAATCCCTTTCTCAGCTTTGACTTCTTTCAAAGTAAAAAAAAAAATCATTGGCTTGTCCAGTGCACTCCCTAAACTAGTGAAAAATATTAGGAATTCATGGGATTTGCAGAGAAAGAGAGAAAAAAAAGATCATTAATAAAAACATGGAGGTTCTTAACCTTCATTAGAAACAATTAATGAAATCTTTATGACCTCACCATGTGGGCAGCTTTGGAGGCATCATTATAGCAAAAAAGGATGAATGGTAGCCAGAGTAACTCTCCCAAGATATATAAACTATAAGCCTGATACAGTATAAGGAAAGGGATATAGGACGTAGCATGTCCACTCTTATAGAAAATATGGGAGTGGGGAGATATATCAAAGGCATTCAGATATCTTTTGGGAATTCAAGTTGAATCATCTATTCAATGGGGGAACTGTACACAAACAAAGGGGCACAATTTTAAGTTAGAGGGAAGTCAAGTGAGGTGAAATGTGAGGATCTGTCTATCTATCTATCTGTCTATCTATCTATCTATCTATCTATCTATCTATCTATCTAATCTGATATTTGGCACAAAGGGTTAAGGGGTGAGCTGCAGTTCCTGTGGTACAGAGTTTGATTCCCTTAACCCTCATTTGCCTACTATATGACCTTGAGCAAGTCACTAAAGCAGATATTGCACTTGGGTTGCCTCTGAAAAGGGACTGTATGTCCAGTGAGCCTACCTGATTAACAAATTGATATTATTATTATTGTTATTATTATTATTATGGTTATTATTATTATTATTGTTGTTATTATTATAGGTCTTGTTGGTGGGACAGATTTGTGTCCCAAAGACTCCCCCTTCTGTGGAATAGACTCCCTGTCCACGTCAAGCAGAGTACCTCTTTATCCCTTTTTAAGCACAACCTGGATAACTGGATGGGGAACAGAAATACACCCCTGAGATTCCACCAGTGTCCCTGCTGGACAGGGGCATTGGGTGCTGACTTGTTGGAACATGGGCTAACTTCTTGGCTAAGCTTGTAAGGGCCTCAGGGCCAATAGCCTAGTAACTATGATCCTATTTATTTAAAAGCTCCATTAATGTACAATACAATATTAGACATGTAATTAGCACTAAAATAGTTACGTAAAACAGAGAATCAACAGGGTAGTACATCCTTAGACATTTGATTAGCACTAAAATAATTACGTAACAAAAACAGAGATTCAATTATTATATAGGGTATACGTCTGCAGATTGGTGAGGCTTCAATGATACCCTTTACTGGTACAGTTTATCACTTGTACCATTTGACATTTTTTTCTACTCTCTGATGTAGCAGCTCCAGATGACTTTCACTTTAGAGTTAGCGCCTTGCACAGCAGCATGATCACGTCTTCTTTTGTAACTGTGGATCCATGGGCTATCTTGCCATGTATTCTGTTTACAGAAGGGGTTGCCTCTGTGCTTTGCCCTCTGTGGCTGCACTTCTGATGGCCCACATATTGCATTTAAATTTTGCTGTAGAGGTTTTTATGTGATTCCCCCTTAAAAGATAGATAGCTCTCATGTGTGCAGCATTTCTAGGCTTGTTGGGTGTCATGCAACTGCTTGCTTCTCATGAATGAAACACATTGCCTTGCTTATACCAAGGTTAATGATGTTAGTGAATAAGCTGAACTAGGATGATGAATATGTCAGACTAGAGCGGGTTAAATCTTATCCATGTTGAACTTTCCTGCAAATATTTTTTCAGGCTTTGCATCCAGTTCTCATGCCATTGCAAAAGACAACCAACAGAAAAAGATAGTGAAAGTTATCTTCAGGGCAATGATTACCATATCTACCAGAAAGTTGATGTCGAGTGAGTCAAGATTTTTAACTACACTTTGAATTTGCATTCTTTATGTGTTGTATTTATTTATCATTCTTTGACACAGACAATGACGGCAAGGGTATTGTGCGTGCGTGTGTGTGTGTGTGTGTGTGTGTGTGTGTGTGTGTGTGTGTGTGTGTGTGTGTGTGTGTGTGTGTGTGTGTGTGTGTGTGTGTGTGTGTGTGTGTGTGTGTGTGTGTGTGTGTGTGTGTGTGTGTGTGTGTGTGTGTGTGTGTGTGTGTGTGTGTGTGTGTGTGTGTGTGTGTGTGTGTGTGTGTGTGTGTGTGTGTGTGTGTGTGTGTGTGTGTGTATATATATATATATATATATATATATATATATATATATATATATATGTGTGTGTGTGTGTGTGTGTGTGTATGCAGGTAAAATAGCACAGAGTGAGAGCACAAGGAGAGAAGCAATTAACATATTTATGAGAGGCTGGAAGAAACAGATGCATCTGAATGAAAAGTGTGTAAACTGCATAAAGATGGTGACTAGAGGTCAGTACTGAGCCCAAGATCCAGAAATGTTAGTACCACTGAGCTGCTATGCTGTTTACTTTCAATAAAAGGTGTCCTCAAGTGAACACCACAGTGCCCCCCCCCCAAAAAAAAATAATGAGAAGTATTAGTCGTAGAACAGGCATTGCTATGCATTTATACTAATAATGAAATAATGACAGTCACGACTGCTAGCAGAGACTTACTGTATATTTAATGCTGCAGTTGTCCTCTGCTAACTGATGGATCATGTTGCCTGATACCACCACTAGAATTAGGTTAGCATAGCAGTTTATTAAATCATGAAAAACAACAGTCAGGAAAGACAGAATTCAGACAAGTTCAGACATTCCTTTACAGTATTTTGATGCAGCTTTCAAATGAAGTGAATCTGTAAAGCCATCAACTGAAATGTTGCACTGCTTTCTGAAATTCT